>NC_069507.1:63004451-63271951 GCF_027579735.1 Bombina bombina | reverse complement strand
TTTGGGTGGAAGGTGCAATTGGGGCAACTTTTTTTAAATTAAGCAGAGGTCTGAATTCTGGTTAATTTCTTTAAGCACAAAGTGTAACTCACAAGCTCGCGGTAGCATTAACCATCCACCTGTAATGGCTGGTTCTTTAACGTGCTTGGGTAAACGGGCAAATTTGCTCCTTTGTGGGCTCACAATAAAATAGTGTTCCTCTTGTAATCTAGCCCTTTATCTTTGTATATGTGGGGACAGATTATGGTGGTTTGAGAGTTGTTGTTACCCTCTGTCTTGTAAACTAGAAACAACGGGGACGTACTTACACTAAAGCTAAGACGCTCAAGATTTCTAGATTTAAAAATAAATACATCTATTCTTTTCATCTGCAAATGTCTAATTTCCAGTCATGATACACAAGAACCTTGAACATTGTCTGCAGAAATCTAAAGCTAGATACTAGTGAATGAACCATGTGATGCAAAGTCTTAAGGGTTATTTATTATGCAGATAGGAATGACTCTGCAGAATGTCATTAGCTAAATATAGAGACAGTTCTGATATGAATAATTGTTACCTTTTAAAATGTACATGCAGTAATAGCCATCATTTATGTCTGTGTTGAAGACTTAAATAAAACACATATGTGAAAATCTTGCAAAATAAAAATGCAGAATTGAAAAAAAATTGTACCCTGTCAGCTTTGAGTTAAAAGTATAGAAATGCGCTAATATGTTAGAGCATTTTATTATTGTACTATTGTTTGTATATAACTATGTGTTAACCTAAGTAAAGGAATTAAACACATAGTTAAAGGGATACTAAACACACATTTTTTTTCATGGTTCAGATAGACTCGAGCATGCAATTTTAAGCAACTTTCTAATTTACTCCTCTTATCAATTTGTCTTTGTTCTCTTGCTATCTTTATTTGAAAAAGCAGGAATCTAAGCTTAAGAGCCGGTCCATTTTTGGTTCAGAACCTGGGTAGCACTTGCTGATTGGTGGCTAAATGTAGCACGTCTGCAGTGTTCGCTGCGATGAGCGCCTCAGACCACTCGCAGCAGAATGCTATTTTTCAATGAGGTGACAATTACACCTGTTAGCCAATATTTGTTGCATTGGTATATCCTAGCGTTTCACAAACGCTAGAATTTACTATCACTTTAAGAGATCATTTTGTGTGAGTGTGTGCGCATCTTCCTGAATCTTGCCAGAATAAGTAATTGAGTGGCTGCCCAGATGCTGTAAAGAAAGTAAAAATTAGTTTAGGGAGGAAGATGCCATGCTTTTACCCATTTTCTCTTTCTAATCTCCCTTTCATTGCTGTGTTTCCTGGATTTTTTCTTTGCTAGTTTGTTCTGGTTCAGAATAATTGTAAGGTTTTATTTATTTTGTCTAAACATTGTTTCATTTTCTTCCTAATGGGAAAGAGTCCACAGCCGCATTCATTACTTGTGGGAAATAAGAACCTGGCCACCAGGAGGAGGCAAATACACACCAGCCAAAGGCTTAAATACTCCTCCCACTTCCCCTATCCCCCAGTCATTCTTTGCCTTTCGTCGCAGGAGGTTGGCAGAGAAGTGTCAGAAGTTTAATAAAAACAGTACTTTTATTTTATTTTTTCTCAAAAAAGTGTGTCTCTTATGGAGGGTATGGGACGGGAGTTTTAAGTAGTTCTGTTAGTCTCTCAGTGAGGGCCTGGGTGAATGTTAGAGTCCGGAGATGCAGTGGGAGTTCTCTCTGCGACATCATCCCGACTCGTATTAACAGCTTCTCTAGTACTTGGTGCTGCCGAACCTTCACTTCGCTACCTGTTGTCTTCTCTCAAGTCCATGGCGGAGGCGACGCTACTATCCGTCACACTTGAAGGATTGTGTTCCTGTTCCACGGCGTCGATTCAGGTAAGATCGTTTCATTTTATCAATATGATTGTTATTTTGTTATGTGACCGATAGGTATGGGTCTCAGTTAGGCTTTTCTGTACGGATCTGGGAATCATGAGATAATTCCTTCCTTAGGGGGTTTTGTAAACAGGGAGGGGTTGCTTAATCATGTTGATTATGTGATCACCCTGCTTTGTGTAGTGGGTATTGGCTCTAGGGCTGAGACATCTCACATTTCAGGAGAATTGCTTAAAGTATTTAGTGGGGCCTAGTTGCCGCCTTTTTCTGGTGCGCTTTTTTGGGACTGTACGGTTCACCTTATGACTGTGCGTTGTTACGCTGGGTTTTTACGCTTCCGCATTCCTGACCATGTGGCGACGAAGACGGTCTGTTTTGTTTGGATCTGGTCATAGGAGGTGGTGAGTGCCCCAGCCATTGTGGTTGTCAGGTGCCATTCATTTTTATATAGTCCTGTTTTTCTCTTTGGTTTTAGCCACAAAGGATTCTGAAGCTGAGACTGTTGTAGTTTCTGATTCCGATTCTTCCTCTTGTGAGGAAGTTGCTTTGGCCCCACTGACGCAGGTCTACCAGTCCTGTCTCTTGTGCCTTCTTAGGGCGCCTGGTTCCTCAGGCTCAAGGAACCAGGGCCCTACTGAGCCATTAGCCTCTGGGAGCTCTGTCCCTCAAATGGCGGATTCCCATCAGCACCCTTCCACTACATTTACGGGTAACCCTAATGTTAACTCTCCTTCCCCTGGAGGTCGCAGGTTATTTACGTTCAATGTCTTGATGGCACTGGTTCGACCTGCAGGACCCAGAGGTTTATGCGTGGTTGTGTTCTTGCCTGACTATCCTGGGTGTCCAGACTTCGGGTGGGTCTATGCAGTTTCCCCCCGGGGGTGAATATTCCTCCATGTTGCACCTTTCATTATCGGATCGCATGGCTGTGCGGCCTACTCCGTCTTCTTTTCGACTTATTGGGGGATCCTCTCCTTTATCAGTCGGGGAATGTGCAGTCCTCAAATGGTGCTTCGAGCTAGACTAGTGGCGTGGATCATCTCCTGTCGGTCGCTCATGTTCTTTCCCAGATTTTTTATTTTGGCGGATGTCTTCGGGCTGCCTTATATTCTTTCATCCGGTTAGGATATTTTTTATTTTGATTATTCCTTCGGGAATTTTAGGGATGGACTGGCCTTTTATTGCTTCCATGGAAGTTGTTCATGGACTTGTTAGGTCCGGAGTTTTGTGTGCACCTTGTTAAGTTGTCAGTGACGCATGTTGCGCCTGCCGGGTCCGGCAGGACCTTAAGTGTTTGTTTTATTGTTATATTGTTTGTTTTCACAAACTACGCTATACATCTACATTGTGGACTTTTGAGTCCGAATACCGGGAGAGATTTGGCGTGCCAATCTATTCCCAGGGCTTGTGTCAGTGGTTTTCCGCCGCTTCGCTTCTGGCTCTCCTGATAGGGGAGCGGGGCCTTCTCCGCTAGGACGGTTTTGGGCCTTGGTCTTGGATTTCTGCTGCCCTTTGGGAGGTTTAGGCTTCTCAGGTCTCTGGACCTCGTTTTGTTCCGCTTTTAACGGATCCCTTTCGTGGATTAACGGTGGAGCGCTTGATTGGTATGCGAGAGATAACGTGTTTCTTGCCTGCATTCTCTGTGATACGGCAGCTGTGCTGTTGGGTGGTTAGCATGTGACTTGCCACGTGGGTGGCTGTTTCGCCTCTTCGCTGTTGCTGGAGGTCTCCTCTGGCAGGAACTCAGTTCTGGTTCTGGTTTCTTCCAGGATTCTATTCCACCCTCTTTGGGTCTGGGGCCGACGTGGGACCTTAGTTTCTGAATATCGCTGAGTTGGACTCTGTGTCGCCTTGAGATCAGTTCTGCGTTTTTCGTGGTCCTTTTTCTCTGGGTTTTTTAGAGTTCCCATTTTTTCAGGTTACTTCCTCGGGTGAGGAGTGTCTGACCGGAATTTTGGTGGTGGTCTGGCTCAGGTCTTGTTCGACTTGGGTTTTTCAGTTCGTGGAAGACTCTCTGTGACGTCCTCCTCCTTCAGGTCTATTGCGGATCTGGGATAGGACTGGGGTTTTCCGGGTGGTATTGGTATAGCTCCGTTTATACCTGTCCCGTTTTTTCCCTCCGGTATTCGGGTTGTGTCTGGAAGGGGTTTTTCATTTTCTCTTTTTTAGAGAGTCTGGTCCCTTCTTATGGCTGTTCGGGGCCTTTGTTTCTGTGAGGGAATGTGTTCGTGACTTCCTTTGGAGTCTGTTGGGCTCTGACTTTGAATCAGCATTCCTGTGGAGTGCCTTGGTAAGGGTCATATGTCCTTACACAACAGCATCAGTTGTGGGGCCCCGAGATTGCTCCTCGGATAGTCTCTGCTCATTTTGGGTAGTTTTGACTCTTGTGTCGAGTTTTGTGTCCGGTGGGCAAGGTTTCCCTTGTCCTCAGTCTTCCCTTGGGGGACTTTTGTCTCTCTGTGGGTGTTTTCCTAGTTAGTCCCTGGTTCAGGGATGGAGATACCCTTGGGAATTGGCTTCTGGGTTTGGTGTTCCTTTTCTTCCCTCTCGTTCAAGGGGGGGGTGGGACTCTGTCCCCGGACTTTTTCCTGTCGTTGACAGGTTGGTCTTTACGTATGTGGGCGGTCCTCGTTGCGAAAGTTCGGCGGTAGTGGAGGACGTCCCTGGTTATCTCAGGATCCTAAGCTGTGGTTCTGGTCATCTTTCGACTTGTCAGATGCCTCTGTTTTCTTTTGGATGCCTTGGGTCCCTGTTGAGGTGCTCTCTGAGCTCTCGGGGGGTTTGGATCATCTGAATTTTCCCTCCATGGAGGGGTGTTTCGCCTAGGAACTTGGTTTACTGGTTCCTTTTATCCCGAGCTGCGGGGTTTTCGTCGGAAGGCGCCTCGGTTTATTTTACGGTTTGAGGCAAACTCCTTGGTTCCCTCCAACTGTGGAGCTGGACAAGGGTTTTTTTTCCCCTTTGTTCTGTGGCTTGCACTATGGCGTGCTACTTAGTCATCTGTGCGGTTTTTCGGTCTCCACCCTGGTCGCGTTTGGCTGATGATGCCCTTTTTTTCTTGGCATCTGGTGAGATTTATTGAGTCTCGCGAGCTAGATTTGATCTGTCTTTTGGAAGACAGAGATCTGGTTAGTTATCACTCTTCCTTTGGGGAGTTGTTGGTCGGGGCCCCTTTATTGGGGGCGTGTGTCTGGAATCTGCCTTTCGGCGATAGTGTGCTTCGAGTCCTGTTGACTCGGTTGCGTTGCGTGTGGTTTTAAGCAAGCTTGGGACTGTCGTTTATGTCCTTGGGGCCATTTTTCCTCATGGTTTTTGCTCCCGGTTTTTGGATGAAGCGGGACTTTTTTCTTTATGGGATGTGGTTCTGCTTTGGTGCCCTCAGATTGAGCCGCCTCTTACCCTCCCGTTCTTGGCATTCAGTGTCCTCTTTGGCTTGGGTATAATTTTCCCACAAGTAATGAATGCGACTGCGGACTCTTTCCCATTAGGAAGAAAAACATAAATTATGCTTACCTGATAATTTTATTTTCTTCCGTGGGAAAGAGTCCACAGCCCCCCGTCCGTTTTTGTTATGCGTTTTCGTGTATAGTGTTCTGGCACCCTTTCACCTTGATATTTCTTCCACTGTTCCTTGTTCCTTGTCAGAATGACTGGGGGATAGGGGAAGTGGGGAGGAGTATTTGAGCCTTTGGCTGGTGTGTCTTTGCCTCCTCCTGGTGGCCAGGTTCTTATTTCCCACAAGTAATGAATGCGGCTGTGGACTCTTTCCAACGGAAGAAAATGAAATTATCAGGTAAGCATAATTTATGTTTTTTGCATTCTATTTTACCTTTTGGCTATTAGAGCAGTGTACTAATCTATTATGTTCATTCCATTTTATGTACATTTCACAAGGTCCATGGTTCAGAAGACCTCTCTGCCAATCCCTTCACTGGCTTCCTCTAGCCTCCAGAATTAAACACACAATTCTGACTGACATACAAGGCCCTTAATTGCACTGCTCCCCCTATATCTCAAACCTTGTCTCCAGATACTCTCCCTCCCGTCCCCTTCGCTGTGCTCACAACTTACTCCTCTCTTCCTCTTGTTACCTCCTCACATTACAGTCTACAGGACTTCTCCAGACTGGCCCCTATTTTGTGGAACTCTCAGCCTCACTTCACAAGACTCTCCACTAATTTTGAAAGTTTCAAGCTCTACATAAAGTCTCTACTGTTTAAGGATGCATACAGCCTACACTAAACTTTTCTAACTTCAGTTCCTCTCCTCCTTTGTTATCCCCTTGAACCCCCTTTCCATGTAAGCCTATGAGCCTAGCTGTTTGCAGATCACCTTCCTGAGAGCTGACTACAATAGTGCAACAATCGGCAGGGTCATCTACCCACTTGATCCCTTTAAATGTTACCTTGCATATCATTCCTATGTTTATAGTGTTGCAAAATCTGTTGGCGCTCTACAAATAATTGATAATAATAATAATATACAATGTTGCTCTGTGTAAGGATAAAAGCCTTGTATGTAAATCCCAAGTTTAAACAGAAGTTTTGCTGATCGCAGCTGCAGACCTTTTTAAAGGTTTGTACCACAAAGCTATAGTTACTGAAACAATGTATTCAATAACTAAATATTGCACAGTGGAGTTGATAGAGTCAGTGGCAAAATGTAACAAGTATAGTATTACATAATGCGAGTAGAACACATAAGTAAGAAGTCAAAATGCAGAAATTTCAGTAATGCCAGTTTAGGATAAGTCGCAAGGAGGTAATGTTCTATATGTGAACAGAAATCCTTATGTTGGCTGACACGGCTTATTATGAGAGAGTCCAGCACTATAGATAACAATTGAGCAACTGAAGCCTAGTGATCCCACTTACTGTTGTGAGATGGCTTAGGTACCTTACTTGGCAGTCCAGTTGTTGTTAGTAGAGGCGAGGTATACGTGTGTACCTTGGAGGCTGAGAAGGAGTTTACTTGGTAACCGCTCTCCTGATCGGGTACTGCAGGCGTGGCTGAAGTCGGATCCTTTGGGTGACATCACACGCTCGCGGTCGGACCGCAACGGCTAAACCTTGGCTGTTTGAAGTAAGCGGTTTGTGGCTTTGTTATGAAATAGAGGTTGACAGTGACAATACTTATGTTATCCAAGGAGTAAGGAGAGGCGGTTTAATTCAGGGAGGGTTGTATGCAAATCCAATTTGCTGGCATACGATTTTGGTATTAAGTTAGCTCAAATGTTCCAAGAGGCTTGTAAGCAGCATGAGCTGCAGAGTTTTGTAATCCACTGAGAGGAAGGAGTTGAGCAACAACAAAAGTTACTAGTATGATATCAATAATGGGGATAGAGCTCAGGAGCTAGCAAATACCATAGGGATAGTAGCAACAATACTAAGCACTAGGAACAGGGTGTAGCTAGAATTTAAAGGGCAGGAAGCGCTATGACACAACAGTGGGAGGTAACAGGTAGATTCCTGACACTCTGTTATTTGGATCAGCACGTATACACTCTTATGCAATTTAACAAATCATGTGCTGGACCTGTTTATGCTTTTATGGCTGTAAGCATCTATTCAGAATTTGCCTCAACTTAGCAAACTAGCTAGAAAAGATTCATCTGGAGGAAAGGAAAAGGTTTATTTTTTTAGTTCTGTATAAAATACACTCCCAAACAGTTACTTATAGTATATGTTGACAATGAAACTTTTTAATAGTAGTTTATAAGCATCTTTTTGTCTGTCCTTTGTGATTGCTCCTAAAGATAGCTAACCAATCCCCTTCTTCATTTGCAGCTGTAGCTGTACCCGGGACCATGGTGCAGCTGGGGTCTAGCCTGGCAGAGAAGGGAGACAATGATCAGGGAGTGGATGAGGACACGGTACCATTGATAGCTCCTTTGGATGTCAACCAATTGGAACAACCCTTTCCTGATAAGGTAAGTAGACTAAAGAAGAGTACACAGGTCTGGGAAGTTTGAATACTAGAATCTTACATGTTGTACAGAATATTATAAAGTTTGTGTTCCTTAACTGCCAAGTCTTCTAGTAGAACTATGCACAAAGTTATGCCATGAAACTACCTGACATATAGGAAAGCAAAATATATAAATTTACTCTAATGCTTTACGACAATGGGCTAGAATACAAGTAGAACGCTAAATTATCTCACTCCCGCAAACTGACAAATTTGTAATGGTTGGTTATTTATTGCTTGCCTGTAAACAGGCAAATTTGCCCGTTTACGTGTGCGCGAAAAATAAGCGCTCCACTTGTAATCTAGCCCAGTGTCTGAATAATGTGTGTGTGACTAGTAATCTGTTTTGTAGTTGTGCACTAAAGTATTAAAGTTCGCTCCCGGCTCCTCGTCGCCATAGGTGGAAGTAAGGAAACTGATGTATAACTGTGCAGTTGCAGAGCATAGACCGAACCGCTCTACAAATGCATAGTTATATGCAAGTATGCTCCCTTCTGCCTGTGATGACAAGCAGACAGACACAAATATGGCTGTTCTGAAAGACTGATTTTGAAGCAGGTGTAGCAGTAGGGATGTAAATTTTAAGAGACAAATAGAATGGTAGTAGACTGGGGATGTACAGCCCACTAGGATCTGCACTGTATTCAAAATTCATTTTAACTATGATGAAACTTATGAGGATCCTCCTTTTCTTTGTTGTTGGGATACAAAATGCACAAGCTATAGCAAGAAAGAGGAACTTCCAATATTTTTATGCTCCTCGAACTGTTCAAACAGCTTTGTGGTTCTGTACTGCTGACCAAATTTATAGGGAGGAATTAAAGAGTCGTATGCCAGGCAATTCCCCAGTCTGTAAGCAACTTTGGTGTCATAACTCCCATAGGAACCATTTATCACAGTCTACACAGTTACGTTATGGGATCCCTTGACTTTAATCTCAGTGCTCCCTGGCTGTAGCTATTTTGCTGTTTTCTCATTTGACATTCAATCTCTCTACATCTAAATGGGAAAACAAATGATTACAGGATAGCAGATACTTTCAAATCAAGGCAAACCAAAACTATGTCCCGTGAGCCACACGTGGCTCTCCAAGGCCTAGATTTAGAGTTCGGCGGTAGCCGTCAAAACCAGCGTTAGAGGCTCCTAACGCTGGTTTTGGGCGCCCGCTGGTATTTGGAGTCAGTGATTAAAGGGTCTAACGCTCACTTTTCAGCCGCGACTTTTCCATACCGCAGATCCCCCTACGCCATTTGCGTATCCTATCTTTTCAATGGGATCTTTCTAACGCTGGTATTTAGAGTCGTGTCTGCAGTGAGCATTAGAGCTCTAACGACAAAATTCCAGCCGCCTGAAAATAGCAGGAGTTAAGAGCTTTCTGGCTAACGCCGGTTCATAAAGCTCTTAACTACTGTACTCTAAAGTACACTAACACCCATAAACTACCTATGTACCCCTAAACCGAGGTCCCCCCACACCGCCGCCACTCGATTAAAATTTTTAACCCCTAATCTGCCGACCGCCACCTACGTTATACTTATGTACCCCTAATCTGCTGCCCCTAACCCCGCCGACCCCTATATTATATTTATTAACCCCTAACCTGCCCCCCACAACGTCGCCGCCAGCTACTTACAATAATTAACCCCTAATCTTCCGATCGCAAATCGCCGCCACCTACGTTATCCCTATGTACCCCTAATCTGCTGCCCCTAACATCGCCGACCCCTATATTATATTTATTAACCCCTAATCTGCCCCCCTCAACGTCGCCGACACCTGCCTACACTTATTAACCCCTAATCTGCCGAGCGGACCTGAGCGCTACTATAATAAAGTTATTAACCCCTAATCCGCCTCACTAACCCTATCATAAATAGTATTTACCCCTAATCTGCCCTCCCTAACATCGCCGACAACTACCTTCAATTATTAACCCCTAAACTTCCGATCGGAGCTCACCGCTCTTCTAATAAATGGATTAACCCCTAAAGCTAAGTCTAACCCTAACACTAACACCCCCCTAAGTTAAATATAATTTTTATCTAACGAAATAAATTAACTCTTATTAAATAACTTATTCCTATTTAAAGCTAAATACTTACCTGTAAAATAAACCCTAATATAGCTACAATATAAATTATAATTATATTATAGCTATTTTAGGATTAATATTTATTTTACAGGCAACTTTGTAATTATTTTAACCAGGTACAATAGCTATTAAATAGTTAAGAACTATTTAATAGTTACCTAGTTAAAATAATAACAAAATTACCTGTAAAATAAATCCTAACCTAAGTTATAATTAAACCTAACACTACCCTATCAATAAAATAATTAAATAAACTACCTACAATTACCTACAATTAACCTAACACTACACTATCAATAAATAAATTAAACACAATTGCTACAAATAAATACAATTAAATAAACTAGCTAAAGTACAAAAAATAAAAAAGAACTAAGTTACAGAAAATAAAAAAATATTTACCAACATAAGAAAAATATTACAACAATTTTAAACTAATTACACCTACTCTAAGCCCCCTAATAAAATAACAAAGCCCCCCAAAATAAAAAATTCCCTACCCTATTCTAAATTAAAAAAGTTACAAGCTCTTTTACCTTACCAGCCCTGAACAGGGCCCTTTGCGGGGCATGCCCCAAGAAGTTCAGCTCTTTTGCCTGTAAAAGAATAAATACAATACCCCCCCCCCCCAACATTACAACCCACCACCCACATACCCCTAATCTAACCCAAACCCCCCTTAAAGAAACCTAACACTAAGCCCCTGAAGATCTTCCTACCTTGTATTCACCATCCAGGTATCACCGATCCGTCCTGGCTCCAAGATCTTCATCCAACCCAAGCGGGGGTTGGCGATCCATAATCCGGTGCTCCAAAGTCTTCCTCCTATCCGGCAAGAAGAGGACATCCGGACCGGCAAACATCTTCTCCAAGCAGCATCTTCGATCTTCTTCCATCCGGTGCGGAGCGGGTCCATCTTGAAGCAGGCAACGCGGATCCATCCTCTTCTTCCGATGTCTCCCGACTAATGACGGTTCCTTTAAGGGACGTCATCCAAGATGGCGTCCCTCGAATTCCGATTGGCTGATAGGATTCTATCAGCCAATCGGAATTAAGGTAGGAATTTTCTGATTGGCTGATGGAATCAGCCAATCAGAATCAAGTTCAATCCGATTGGCTGATCCAATCAGCCAATCAGATTGAGCTCGCATTCTATTGGCTGTTCCGATCAGCCAATAGAATGCGAGCTCAATCTGATTGGCTGATGGGATCGGCCAATCGGATTGAACTTGATTCTGATTGGCTGATTCCATCAGCCAATCAGAAAATTCCTACCTTAATTCCGATTGGCTGATAGAATCCTATCAGCCAATCGGAATTCGAGGGACGCCATCTTGGATGACGTCCCTTAAAGGAACCGTCATTAGTCGGGAGACATCGGAAGAAGAGGATGGATCCGCGTCGCCTGCTTCAAGATGGACCCGCTCCGCACCGGATGGAAGAAGATCGAAGATGCCGCTTGGAGAAGATGTTTGCCGGTCCGGATGTCCTCTTCTTGCCGGATAGGAGGAAGACTTTGGAGCACCGGATTATGGATCGCCAACCCCCGCTTGGGTTGGATGAAGATCTTGGAGCCAGGACGGATCGGTGATACCTGGATGGTGAAGACAAGGTAGGAAGATCTTCAGGGGCTTAGTGTTAGGTTTCTTTAAGGGGGGTTTGGGTTAGATTAGGGGTATGTGGGTGGTGGGTTGTAATGTTGGGGGGGGGGGTATTGTATTTATTCTTTTACAGGCAAAAGAGCTGAAATCCTTGGGGCATGCCCCGCAAAGGGCCCTGTTCAGGGCTGGTAAGGTAAAAGAGCTTGTAACTTTTTTAATTTAGAATAGGGTAGGGAATTTTTCATTTTGGGGGTCTTTGTTATTTTATTAGGGGGCTTAGAGTAGGTGTAATTAGTTTAAAATTGTTGTAATATTTTTCTTATGTTGGTAAATATTTTTTTATTTTCTGTAACTTAGTTCTTTTTTATTTTTTGTACTTTAGCTAGTTTATTTAATTGTATTTATTTGTAGCAATTGTGTTTAATTAATTTATTGATAGTGTAGTGTTAGGTTTAATTATAACTTAGGTTAGGATTTATTTTACAGGTAAATTTGTTATTATTTTAACTAGGTAACTATTAAATAGTTCTTAACTATTTAATAGCTATTGTACCTGGTTAAAATAAATACAAAGTTGCCTGTAAAATAAATATTAATCCTAAAATAGCTATAATATAATTATAATTTATATTGTAGCTATATTAGGATTTATTTTACAGGTAAGTATTTAGCTTTAAATAGGAATAAGTTATTTAATAAGAGTTAATTTATTTCGTTAGATAAAAATTATATTTAACTTAGGGGGGTGTTAGTGTTAGGGTTAGACTTAGCTTTAGGGGTTAATCCATTTATTAGAATAGCGGTGAGCTCCGATCGGAAGTTTAGGGGTTAATAATTGAAGGTAGGTGTCGGCGATGTTAGGGAGGGCAGATTAGGGGTTAATACTATTTATGATAGGGTTAGTGAGGCGGATTAGGGGTTAATAACTTTATTATAGTAGCGCTCAGGTCCTGTCGGCAGATTAGGGGTTAATAATTGTAGGCAGGTGTCGGCGACGTTGTGGGGGGCAGATTAGGGGTTAATAAATATAACATAGGGGTCGGCGATGTTAGGGCAGCAGATTAGGGGTACATAGGGATAACGTAGGTGGCGGCGTTTTACGGAGCGGCAGATTAGGGGTTAAAAGTGTAATGCAGGGGTCAGCGATAGCGTGGGCGGCAGATTAGGGGTTAATAAGTGTAAGGTTAGGGGTGTTTAGACTCGGGGTACATGTTAGAGTGTTAGGTGCAGACGTAGGAAGTGTTTCCCCATAGGAAACAATGGGGCTGCGTTAGGAGCTGAACGCTGCTTTTTTGCAGGTGTTAGGTTTTTTTTCAGCTCAAACAGCCCCATTGTTTCCTATGGGAGAATCGTGCACGAGCACGTTTTTGAGGCTGGCCGCGTCCGTAAGCAGCTCTGGTATCGAGAGTTGCATTTGCGGTAAAAATGCTCTACGCTCCTTTTTTGGAGCCTAACGCAGCATTTGTTTGAACTCTCGATACCAGAGTTAAATTTATGGTGCGGCCAGAAAAAAACCCGCGGAGCGTTAACAGCCCTTTTACCGCCGAACTCTAAATCTAGGCCCAAGTTTTTTATTATTATTTGTGTGTGTGGCCCTCAGCATCACTAAGCAGAAGACAAACCCCAACATTTTGCATTTGTATTTGTACCATTTGAATTCAATTTAAATTAAATGTCATTTTAATTCAGTTAATTCATTAATAGTAATTAATTTCTTATCTAATATAAATATAAACTCTGATAATCTTATTTTATTTTGAGGGCTATGTGCGAGTGTAATGCGGCCCCTGGTTGATCCAACCTTTATTGACTGACTCTCAATATATAAAAGTTTGGGAACTCCTGTTATAAACAATAATATTCTATGTCATAGAGCAAATGAAGTACTTGGAGCTAATTAACATGTCCTAAAACCTCACTGGTCAAACACCTTTCATTGACCATCCAAGCGTATTTTGTATACTCAAGTGGGAAGAGTAATAAAGCTAAACAATTACCAGACACATTTGGGTCTTAGGGACTCTGTAAGCAAGTCTTTACAATAAAACTATACAAGAGTAATTTATAGGTGGTAATAGGTGGTCCCTTTAAAGTATACTAGTCCTGGGAAAGCAACACAATTTTTTTCGCCATCAAGTGAGGAGACAGGTATATTTTTATTTGGTGGTCTTGCCATGTGATAATGAAGGTATGGTAATGGAGGACCTAGATTACAGGTGGAGTGCAAAAATATTAGTACTATTGTGCTTTTACATCACTCAAGCGCAATCAATAGTGCTTCTATTTTTCCACTCATTTTACCAGATCAAGGTTTTTCCATCTTAATACCAGGAGAGTCCACGGCTTCATTCATTACTTGTGGAAATACAGAACCTGGCCACCAGGAGGAGGTAAAGACACCCCAGCCAAAGGCTTAAATACCTCCCCCACTCCCCTCATCCCCCAGTCATTCTTTGCCTTTCGTCACAGGAGGATGGCAGAGAAGTGTCAGAAGATTTCGGAGTAGTCTCTTATGGAGGGTAGTACTCTTCTGAATGGGACTGGAGTTTTAAGTAGTCTTGTCAGCCTCTCAGTGAGAACATTGACGAATGTTAGGGTCTGAAGATGCAGGGAGAGTCTTTCTGCAAAACCATCCTGTCAGGGTTTTTTCCCTGTTTTGTTTGCCATGTGCTGCTGGCAGCCATTTTACTCACCTCTCTTGCTGACTCTGGTGCATACTGTGTGATGCTGCTCATTTCCTGCACTTCCTTTTATGGCCAGACTGGTGTACATCATCCGTGTGAGACAGGATGCAGTCTCAGAATTGTGATGTCATCACTTATTATTTAAAGGGCCTCTGTTCAGTATGCTTTGCCCTTGCATTGTCTCAGACCTGTTTGTGAGAGCTCCTGTGTATTACTTGGCTGTCTGACGTCCCTCCTAGTTCCTGATCCCTGGCTTGTTCCTGACTCTGCTGTTCTCCTTGTTCCTGATTCCGGCTTATCTGACTACTCGCTTTGGCTCCTGACTCGGCTCGTCTGACTATTCGCTTTGGCTCCTGACTCGGCTTGTCTGACTACCAGCTCTGGTTTTGATTCCTGGCTTGTTATTTGACTTGTGGACTTTTTATTATTTTTTGCTATTAATAAAGGTGTGATTATTTTTGCACTTCTCGTCTCAGTCTGATTCCTGGCACCCTGACATTACGTAAAGGCCATGAATCCTGATGGTGCTAATAATCCACCTTTACCTGCCATAATTTCCAGGATGGATTAACAGTATCACTGCTTGGATCAATTTGCACTAGCCCTGCAAACCCTGCTGACTCGCACTGCACATTTGGACCAAAGTGTCCCGCAAGTTATGGCAGCGCCTGTTTCCGCTGCTGCACCTAGTCCTACCAGGAGCATGTCTGGTTCTGCACCTCTACCTCAGCGATATGGAGGCGATCCTAATCAGTGCAGAGGGTTTTTGAACCAGGTGGGCATTTACTTTGAGATGTTACCTCAGGAGTTTCCCTCTGACAGAGCTAAGGTGGGATTTCTCATCTTGTTACTCTCTGACACAGCACTTGCCTGGGCTAATCCCTTGTGGGAGAGTAATAAACCTGTGATTTCAAATTACCCTGAATTTGTGGCCTCCTTTCGAAGGGTATTTGATGTTCCGGCTCCCTCCTCCTCTGCTGCTAAACGACTCATGTCCATTCAGCAAGGTACAAGACCTTTTGCTCAGTATGCCATTGAGTTCCGTACGCTTGCCGCAGAGGTAGGTTGGAACAATGAAGCTCTTGTTGCCGCCTTCTTTCATGAGCTCTCTGATGCGATTAAAGATGAAGTTGCTGCCAGAGATTTACCAGAATATCTCGAGGCATTGGTGTCTTTTTTGATCCTAATTGACATCAGACTAATTGAGAGGCCCTCTTTCAAGGAGCGCTTGCAGAAGCCTCCTGTTCCATTGTCTCCTACGTGTTCGTTCCCACCCATGCCTCCCTCTCCTCCCATGCCTCCTGGTCCTGAGTCACCAGGTGCTGCTGAGCCAATGCAGTTGGGATTCACGCGTCTCTCCGTGGCGGAGAGGGCCTTTAGGAGGAGGGAGGGGCTTTGCCTCTATTGTGGGTTACAGGGCCACCTTTTGAAGTCTTGTCCTACACGGCCGGAAAACGCTCACACCTAAGGTCCTGTCGGGGGCAGACCTTGGGTGGTCTATCCTCGTCCCCAGAACCGCTAAAGGAGAAACCTTTGGTCATGGTTGTCCTTTCCTGGATGGACTCCTCCATAGTCACCCAGGCTCTTGTTGATTCCGGTGCTGCGGGCTATTTCATTGACAGTGCTTTTGTATCAAAGCACTCCATTCCTGTTTTGCCTCAGTCTATTCCGCTTGCTATTGAGGCCATTGATGGCAGGCCCCTTCAGCCCGCACTCGTTACTCACGAAGCTGCTCCGTTATCCATGGCTGTTGGGGCTCTCCATTTTGAAACCCTCCAGTTCCAGGTGATAAACTCACGGCATTTTCCGGTTATTCTGGGTTATCCCTGGCTCCAAAAGCACAATCCTAGTCTTGAGTGGCGCAGGTCCGAAATTTTGTCGTGGTCTCCTCAATGTATGTAAAGTCTTGTGCACATCTTCGGTATCTCAATTGTCAGAGGAGTACCGAGAGTTCCTAGACGTTTTTGACAAGGTGCTTGTTCTTAAGGTCGATGCGCCTGAGACTGGAGTAGGTGCCCTCTTGTCTCAACGTCCTACGCCTGACGGTTCCTTGCATCCGTGTGGTTTCTTTTCTAAGAAATTTTCTCCAGTGGAGTGCAATTATGAAATTGGCGACAGGGAATTACTGGCCATAATTTTGTCATTCAAGGAATGGAGGCATCTTCTCGAGGGCACTAGCGTGCCAGTGCTCATTCTTACTGACCACAAGAATTTAACTTATCTATCTGAAGCAAAACGTTTGTCGCCCCGACAGGCCAGATGGGTGCTATTTTTGTCTCGGTTTAATTATGTGGTCTCCTACCTGCCTGGTAGTAAGAATGTTAGGGCTGATGCCCTCTCTCAACAATTTTCGCCTCTGTCCAAGGAGGAGTCTGTACCCACTCCAGTTATACCTCCTGACCATATTTTGGCTACCATACGTACTAATTTGACTTCTCCCTTGGGGGAGGAGATCCTGGCTGCACAAACCAATGCACCTCCTGAGAAACCTAGTGGTAAGTGTTTTGTTCCTGAGAATCTTCGAACTAAACTTTTGCACACTTACCACTATCCTAAAGCCGCAGGTCACCCAGGAAAGAATCAAATGATTTGGTCTGGCACTCGACAATTCTGGTGGCCAGGTCTTCATTCTGATTTTGCTGCGTATCTTGCCTCCTGCTCAGTTTGTGCACAGAATAAGACTCCTCGACGTCTTCCTGTGGGTCTTCTTCAACCTATTGCTAATGGTAAGCGTCCTTGGACACATCTTTCCATGGACTTCATTGTCAAGCTCCCTGTTTCCTATGGCAATAAGGTTAACCTTATGGTGGTTGACTGTTTTTCTAAAATGTCACATTGCATTCCCTTGAAGAAGTTGCCTACCGCTCAGGAGCTTGCTTCAATTTTTGCCCATTGCTCAAATGGGGATCCAGCTTTCCTTCTCCTCGGCATATCACCCTCAATCCAATGGCGCTGCGGAACGGTCTAATCAAGCTCTGGAACAGTTCCTCCGTTGCTATGTCTCAGATAACCACAATAATTTGTCTGAACTGTTACCTTGGGCAGAGTTTGCTCATAATAGTGCTATTAATGCTTCCTCCAAGTTATCCCTGTTCATGGCGAATTATGGGTTTCAACCATCCTTGTTGCCCGATTTATTCATGTCTCAGGGTATTCCGGCTTTGGAGGAGCATCTCCGGCAACTCCGTTCCACGTGGGTGCAGATTCAGGATTGCCTTCATCGTTCTATGCTGCGCCAAAAGTTCCAGGCTGATAGTAGGCATCTGCCCGTGCCTTCCTACCAGGTTGGTGAGAGAGTTTGGCTGTCCTCCCGCAACTTGAACCTTCGTGTGCCTTCCAATAAACTGGCTCCCCGTTATGTTGGTCCTTTTCGAATACTCTGACGGGTCAATCCTGTGGCCTACGCTGTTGACCTTCCTCCTGCAGTGCGCATCTCCAATGTTTTTCATGTCTCCCTCTTGAAACCATTGGTTTGTAATCGGTTTACCACTGTGTTGCCTCGTCCCCGTCCTATCTTTGTTGACAACCATGAGGAGTATGAGGTCAGTAGCATTATTGACTCGCATATGTCCAGGGGCTGCGTACAGTATTTGGTTCACTGGAGGGGCTACGGTCCAGAGGAGCGTTCATGGGTTCCCTCCTCTGATGTTCATGCTCCCGCCCTCCTCCGTGCCTTCCATGCCTGTTTCCCCAATAAGCCTTTTGTCCTCCCGTGGGGGAGGGGTCGTTGAGGGGAGGGTACTGTCAGGGTTTTTTCCTGCTTTGTTTGCCATGTGCTACTGGCAGCTATTTTACTCACCTCTCTTGCTGACTCTGGTGCATACTGTGGGATGCTGCTCATTTCCTACACTTCCTTTTATGGCCAGACTGGTGTACATCATCCGTGTGAGACAGGATGCAGTCTCAGAATTGTGATGTCATCACTTATTATTTAAAGGGCCTCTGTTCAGTATGCTTTGCCCTTGCGTTGTCTCAGACCTGTTTGTGAGAGCTCCTGTGTATTACCTGGCTGTCTGACTTCCCTCCTGGTTCCTGATCCCTGGCTTGTTCCTGACTCTGCTGTTCTCCTTGTTCCTGATTCCGGCTCGTCTGACTACTCGCTTTGGCTCCTGACTCGGCTTGTCTGACTATTCACTTTGGCTCCTGACTCGGCTCGTCTGACTACCAGCTCTGGTTTTGATTCCTGGCTTGTTATTTGACTTATGGACTTTTTATTATTTTTTGCTATTAATAAAAGGTGTGATTATCTTTGCACTTCTCGTCTCAGTCTGATTCCTGGTATCCTGACAGCTTCTTCCACTTCCCTATCTTTGTGGCTGAGGAGCATGATTCCCTTGGCTTATGAGACAGCGGGACATAAGCCTCCTCAGAAGATTACGGCTCACTCAACTAGAGCTGTGGCTTCTTCTTGGGCCTTCAAGAATGAGGCTTCTATGGAGCAAATTTGTAAGGCAGCTACCTGGTCCTCCTTACATACTTTTTTAAAGTTTTACAAATTTGAAGTTTTTGCTTCGGGTGAAGCAGCTTTTGGAAGAAAGGTTTTGCAGGCTGTGGTGCCCTCAGAATAGGGTCCTCCTCTTTTTTACCCTCCCTTTTTCATTCAGTGTCCTCTAGAGCTTTGGTTTTTGTTTCCCACAAGTAATGAATGAAGCCATGGACTCTCCTCGTATTAAGATGGAAATCCTAAATTATGCTTACCTGATCATTTCATTTCCATCGTTACGAGGAGAGTCCACTGCTTCCGTCCGGTTCTCCTTTGGGAGGACCTAAATTTCTTTTGTTTTTCTTCTTGCACCATTTATACCCTGATATTTCTCCTACTGTTCCTTGTTCCCTTGGCAGAATGACTGGGGGATGAGTGGAGTGGGGGAGGTATTTAAGCCTTTGGCTGGGGTGTCTTTGCCTCCTTCTGGTGGCCAGGTTCTGTATTTCCACAAGTAATGAATGAAGCCGTGGACTCTCCTCATAACGATGGAAATTAAATTATCAGGTAAGCATAATTTATGTTTTTTAGTCGTTCGAGTGATAGTCTAGGGCAGTTACATTTCCCATGATGCTCAAATTGACTTTAGACTGCCTAAGTATCATGGGAAATGTAGTTCTGAAACATCTGGAGTGCCAAGGTTTGCCATCACTAGTCTAAGGCATGCTAACATTTGCATGTTGCATAGCATGGGTGCGCTAAATCCCATGTAGTTCTGGGCTATACTTGGCAGGATGTATTCTACAAGCCATCCTATTGTGTTTACCATAAACCACAATAATTATTTGCACAGGTGTCGGAGGCTGCATAGGAAAACGTTGGAATTGATCATTATCTTTTATGTCTAATTAAATTGATTGCATATGAGTTAGCAGTTGGAATGTTAAACAAAATATATTTAGTATTACTGGTCATTGAACTCATATTTGAACAGATGTGAGAGGAAGACAGGCGTTAATTGGAGTGTCCTTAAAGGGACATGAAACACAACATTTTTTCTTTCATTATTCAGATAGAGCATACAATTTTAAACAACTGTATATTTTACTTCTATTATTTACTCAATTCTCTTGGTATATTTTGTTGAAAAGCATGGATCTAAGCTCAGGAGTTTGCATGTTATCCATTTGCAAGACCACTAGATGATATAACTATCTCCTGCCATGTAGTGATATAGACACCTCTCTATGTATCTCTTTAACAAAGAATACCAAGGAAACAATGCAAATTTGAAAATGTTAGTAAATTGTAAACTCTCTTTAAATTGTATGCTCTGTCTAAATCACAAAATAACTTTTTTGGGGTTTCGTCGTCCTTTAATGATTTTAATATTACAAACCAAATGCATCAAAGAAAAGATGATGTGCTAGATTTTTATTTCTAAGCATTGCTTGCAGAGAATTGTTTGTGTGAAAATGAACAACTGATCTGGAGCTGGATACTGCTGCTGAACCAATCAGGAACAGCATATGTGCATAGCCACCAATTTGACTGTTTTCTGCTCAGGATGGGCTGAAGTTCATTGCCGCTCCAGAGCTGACTTTTGCTATCTATTTAGCCCGTTTACATAGGTTAAAACATAGTTCTATTCAAGTAATAGTGCTATAATAAAATGGTCTTGCCTATTATTGTATTATATTATTTATCAATTATGACCTTGAAAAGTTGTTGGTTATTTTTACTTATTACAGAATTTTCTTCCCCTTAATAGACAAGAAGTTATTTTATCAGTTCTGGATGTTAGACATGAACCTATCTAAGCATATTGAAAAGAACATGAGATTTGACTGAGACAGAATCTTTGATCTTGGGATAGATATGAATGGTCCAATGCTTATCAATTAGAAGTTATCAGGAGTCAGAGACATATATCCTAGGCTGAAAGTATTTCTCTGTACTAAGAATCTTTGAGCAGTTTAAAGTTTTGTAATACTTGTATAATTTATATAATTTAATTTGTTTCTAAGAAAAAACAAATAAAAAAACTACTTTTGGCAATCAGCAATACTTTTATGAGACAAAATAAATTAAAACAAATGAGGGACACCCTTAGCATTTGCGGGGTCCTGGGCAAGACAAATTTGCCCCACATCTCAGAGCTCTTATTCCCCTCCCCCGGTATGCCTTGCCCCCTGTATGGCCCACCCCTGTCCCAACATTCAGTTTTACCTACTGTATATAAACAGTATATATTACCTCTACTGATACCATAAACACTTCTTCATAAACTAATACAGGATATACATTGCACCTTCTCATACCCTCACCCCTGAAAGTGTGGGCCCCCCCAATTTGTGGGGCCCTGGGTGGGCGCCCCTCTGACCCTGTCCAAAGGGCAGGCCTGAAACAAATGCAGAGCAGCACATTAAGATGAACCAAGGGTAACTTTGTATGGAAACATTCTAGCACATGAAAGTGTTATGGATTACTCAGTAGGATTTATTCTTTAAATTGTGAGAGGGTGAGCATTGTTGTTTTTTCCCAAAGCTCTCAAATTCCTATTTCCTTACTACCAGTTGATTGTGAAAACAAGGACCGAATATCAGCTACAGCAGAAGAAGAAACGGAAGATTAATGTCCCTGGAATTAAACGTCTGAACATCAATCTGTATGATGAAGTGTCTGAGAAAGTCAAGGTAAGTAGTAAGTTTTAATCGTTTACATACTGTTCTTGACAAGGAAAAGAGATGTAGGCTTGCATCAAGCCGCTCAGTATCTGGCAAGATTATACTAACAACTGACAGTATAGTCATAAAGATAAATCAGTGAGGTCTGCAAAATTGTTACAAATATAATGACAAAGAAAAGAGAATCAGGAAAGTTCTCAGCAAGCTTTATACTGGCAGTGCTGTCACTCATTTGTCATACTTAATTTAAGGGACATTAAACACGGAAGCAGAACAAAATGATCATGTTATAATGTGTTATACTTCCCTTGCTGCTGTTGTACTTGCAGAGCTGGCACAACAATTTAGTCTGTTGTTTTGTGGTTGTTAGGGCAAAGCAATCTTGAGTAAAACAGCCCCCTTTGGGTACAGAGTTCCACCCTTCGTGCACCTAAGTCTGCTCGTTCTCATTTTTATTCCTAGGGTCAACCAAAGGTTACTGCTCACCTGGTATAAAAAATGTGAGTCTGTATATCTAGTTCCATACTTTACTTGCCATGTATTTGTTTTATTGTATTAAATAAAGGAAACTGGATTGAATTGGTCTATGTGTCTGATCTGCAAATACAACTATACCAAGGAAAGTCTGACACAGTTTCTTTATTGTTTAATGGCCCTTAAAAAGGTGATTAAAGGGATATGAAACCCACATTTTTCTTTCATGATTCAGATAGAGCAGGGGATTTTAAACCACTTTCTAATTTACTCCTATTATCAAGTTTTCTTCATTCTCTTGGTATCTTTGTTTGAAAAGCAAGGATGTATGCTTAGGAGCCAGCCCATTTCTTGAATACTATATGGCAGCATAGGCAAGAAGGTTATAATTTTGCAAGCGCACTAAATTGCAGCACTATTTCCTGCCAAGTATTGCTCCAGATGCCTACCTAGGTATCTCTTCAATAAAATTGTGGGAACTAAGCAAATTTGATAATAGAAGTAAATTGGAAACTTTTTAAAAATGGTATAATCTGTCTGAATCACAAAATACATTTTTTGAATTTCATATCCCTTAAAGCACCTTGAGATTGTAATACAAAATATTTAATGTAGTAAAAAATATGTGCTGTATATTTAATGAATTGGTCTCTGTTTATGGTTATGTATTTCTGAAATGTGTGGGCTTTCCAGTTCCTGTTAAAGTGCAGACTCCAGATTTAACATTTCTATACTCCATACAGTCATTGGCTGCACACTCTAGTGACCTATTTATAACTGTCCCTAACTGGCCACAGCAGAAAAGGTAACCTAAGTTACAACATGGCAGCTCCCAATGCTTTTTGGATGCTAACATATTTTACAGTATTTTTTTCAATATTTAAACTCATAACTAAAGGGACATGAAAGTTAAAAAAAATTATTCCATGATTCAGATAGCGCATACAATTTTAAACAACTTTCCAATTTATTTCAATTGTAATTTTTTCTTCATTCTCTTGGTATCCTTTATTGAAGGAGCAGCAATGCAATACTGGGAGCTAGCTGAACACATCTGTAAACCAATGGCAAGAGGCATATATGTGCAGCCACCAATCAGCAATAAGCTCACAGCTCTTGAGCCTTCGTAGGTATCCTTTTCAATAAGAGATATCAATAGAGTGAATCAAACTAGATTATAGAATGAAATATAAATACATCAAAATATCACGTCCCTTTAAAAAAAATCTTTACAATGTTCTTGTGCTAATATTTGCTTTGAATACATAATTCTGCCTAGCTTTTATTTAGTGTTTCCAAAATTATGTAGTTTTCAAAATTATGGAAATAAACATAAAAATAGGGGGCGCTTAGTTCTTTGAGGCAAATGAATAAAAAATAAATAATAATAATAAGTAGTGTAAACAAAATGTGTAGGAGTGACAAAAGAAGAAATATTTTTAGGAAAAATATAACGCAATCATTTAGTGTAAAAATCTGTGCAAAAAAAACCAAATCGATATACAGGTGGCCCTCGTTTTACAACGGTTCAATTTACACCGTTTCAAAATAACAACCTTTTTTTCCAGTCATGTGACTGCTATTGAAAAGCATTGAGAAGCAGTGCATTTATTAAAATAGCCAGTAGGTGGAGCTGTCCGCTTGTGTTGCAGCAAAGCTAAGCAGATTTCTAAGGAACAAGATCTTCCTGTCTATAAATCAGTCCAGATTGGAATGCATAGAAAGAACTGTTTGCAGAAAAATGCAAATGAAGTCTGTGTTGTGTGATTATTTTATTAGGTTTATAATGCTGTTTAGCAAATGTTTTGTTAATTTAACTTAGTTTAATTATATATTCTGTGTTGTGTAATTATTTTATCAGGTTTATAATGCTGTTTAGCATTTAAAGTCTTCATTTCAAAGCTTTCAAAATAATGTATTAGGTGTTACTTATGACAATTTTGAGAGGGGCCTGGAACCTATCTCCCTCACTTCCCATTGACTTACATTATAAACTGGGTTTCAATTTACAATGGTTTCGATTTACAACCATTCCTTCTGGAACCTAACCCCGGCGTAAACTGAGGGCTACCTGTATATAAAACAAATTGAAACAAATTGATGTGAAAGTCTAAACTGTGACTGAAACAGATTGATTGATGTAACAAATAATGATTACTGAACAGTCCTTAGTGGTGATCAAAGTCAATGAATAGGAAGCTCTTCTGGGAACCGATGGTGATTCAGTGCATCTAAAAATCGAAAACAGAAAGAAAGCGCCTCATGGTGTTGTATTTCCAAACAATGTGAAACAATGGAAGAAAACAGATGAACAGGTACTCACAAGTGTGCTGGCACCCTTAGCGAAAAAGGTGCAAACAGGCAGGCTGACCTTTATACAGCAGTAAGCACGCTGAAATAGCGGTCTCCTTATTGTGGCAGGTAAGCTGGTTGAACATCCACAGCAAACAAAACCCTTTGGGCCGAAGGGAGGTGCATCACCTCTGATGTGGTGTCTGGTTACCGCTATCTGATTGGAGGCTTGTGTAAAAATGGCAGTTGCAGCAGGTGAAATGCTATAATAGTGTCTAGCGTCCCTGTTATTGTTGCCAAATGTAACAGATCAATGTTTGGAAACAAACAAAGTGCATCCGTGTATAAAAAATATAAAACAATTTTAATGAGCTTAGCAACGCATTTCTTGGCCGCAATGCTCTGGCCGTTTCCTCAGGCTGAATACAATGCAGGCTGTATTCAGCCTGAGGAAACGGCCAGAGCATTGGCAACAATAACAGGGACGCTAGACGCTATTATAGCATTTCACCTGCTGCAACTGCCATTTTTTCGACGCCTAAAACTTTACACTTATATTGTCAATATTTAAACAGCTAATGAAACTTTTAAAAAAATACATCTACATGTTATTATCAGATTAATCTTTTCTTTGAATGCATCATTCTATCTAGCATTTATTTAGGCCTAGATTTAGAGTTTGGCGGTAGCCGTGAAAACCAGCGTTAGAGGCTCCTAACGCTGGTTTTAGGCTACCGCCGGTATTTGGAGTCAGTCAGGAAAGGGTCTAACGCTCACTTTTCAGCCGCGACTTTTCCATACCGCAGATCCCCTTACGTCAATTGCGTATCCTATCTTTTCAATGGGATCTTCCTAACTCCGGTATTTAGAGTCGTGTCTGAAGTGAGCGTTAGAATTCTAACGACCAAACTCCAGCCGCAGAAAAAAGTCAGTAGTTAAGAGCTTTTTGGGCTAACGCCGGTTTATAAAGCTCTTAACTACTGTGCTCTAAAGTACACTAACACCCATAAACTACCTATGTACCCCTAAACTGAGGTCCCCCCACATCGCCACCACTCGATTAAATTTTTTTAACCCCTAATCTGCCGACCGCCACCTACGTTATCCTTATGTACCCCTAATCTGCTGCCCCTAACACCGCCGACCCCTATATTATATTTATTAACCCCTAATCTGCCCCCCACAACGTCGCCGCCAGCTACCTACAATAATTAACCCCTAATCTGCCGACCGCAAAGCGCCGCCACCTACGTTATCCTTATGTACCCCTAATCTGCTGCCCCTAACACCGCCGACCCCTATATTATATTTATTAACCCCTAATCTGCCCCCCACAACGTCGCCTCCACCTGCCTACACTTATTAACCCCTAATCTGCCGAGCGGACCGCACCGCTACTATAATAAAGTTATTAACCCCTAATCCGCCTCACTAACCCTATAATAAATAGTATTAACCCCTAATCTGCCCTCCCTAACATCGCCGACACCTAACTTCAAACATTAACCCCTAATCTGCCGACCGGAACTCACCGCTACTATAATAAATGTATTAACCCCTAAAGCTAAGTCTAACCCTAACACTAACACCCCCCTAAGTTAAATATAATTTTATTCTAACGAAATAAATTAACTCTTATTAAATAACTTATTCCTATTTAAAGCTAAATACTTACCTGTAAAATAAACCCTAATATAGCTACAATATAACGAATAATTACATTGTAGCTATTTTAGGATTAATATTTATTTTACAGGCAACTTTGTAATTATTTTAACCAGGTACAATAGCTATTAAATAGTTAAGAACTATTTAATAGTTACCTAGTTAAAATAATAACAAAATTACCTGTAAAATAAATCCTAACCTAAGTTACAATTAAACCTAACACTATACTATCATTAAATTAATTAAATAAAATACCTACAATTATCTACAATTAAACCTAACACTACACTATCAATAAATAAATTAAATACAATTCCTACAAATAACTACAATTAAATAAACTAACTAAAGTACAAAAAATAAAAAAGAACTAAGTTACAAAAAATAAAAAAATATTTACAAACATTAGAAAAAATTACAACAATTTTAAACTAATTACACCTACTCTAAGCCCCCTAATAAAATAACAAAGACCCCCAAAATAAAAAATGCCCTACCCTATTCTAAATTACTAAAGTTCAAAGCTCTTTTACCTTACCAGCCCTGAACAGGGCCCTTTGCGGGGCATGCCCCAAAGAATTCAGCTCTTTTGCCTGTAAAAAAAAACACATACAATAACCCCCCCCAACATTACAACCCACCACCCACATACCGCTAATCTAACCCAAACCCCCCTTAAATAAACCTAACACTAAGCCCCTGAAGATCTTCCTACCTTGTGTTCACCTCGCCGGGTTCACCGATCGGTCCAGAGTCTTGATCCAAGCCCAAGCGGGGGGCTGAAGAGTGATGTCCATCCTCGGGCTGAAGTCTGGATCCAAGCGGCGGCTGAAGAAATCCATCATCGGGCTGAAGTCGGAAGTCCATCATCGGGATGAAGTCTTCTATCAAGCCGCATCTTCAATCTTCTTTCTTCTGGAGCGGAGCGGAGCCATCTTCTTCCAAGCCGACGCGGAACATCCTCTTCAACCGACGACTAGACGACGAATGACGGTTCCTTTAAGGGACGTCATCCAAGATGGCGTCCCTCGAATTCCGATTGGCTGATAGGATTCTATCAGCCAATCGGAATTAAGGTAGGAATATTCTGATTGGCTGATGGAATCAGCCAATCAGAATCAAGTTCAATCCGATTGGCTGATCCGATCAGCCAATCAGATTGAGCTCGCATTCTATTGGCTGTTCCGATCAGCCAATCGAATGCGAGCTCAATCTGATTGGCTGATCGGATCAGCCAATCGGATTGAACTTGATTCTGATTGGCTGATTCCATTTTTTTTTTTCAGTTCAAACAGCCCCATTGTTTCCTATGGGGGAATCGTGCACGAGCACGTTTTTGAGGCTGGCCGCGTCCGTAAGCAACTCTGGTATCGAGAGTTGCAGTGGCGTTAAATATGCCTGTATGCTCCCTTTTTGGAGCCTAACGCAGCCATTCTGTGGACTCTCAATACCAGAGTTATTTTAAAGGTGCGGCCAGAAAAAAGCCAGCGTTAGCTACGCGGGTCGTTACCGACAAAACTCTAAATCTAGGCGATAGTGTTTAATGTCCCTTTAAATGATTTGCCCAATCTTTACTAAAATGTTTTTTATAAGATACTGTCTCATGATTTCTAAAATAAGTATAAACTCAATCATAAACACTATAAGCATACATTTGCAAAGTATGTATCAAAAATATAAGCACTGCATGACATATTGTTTTAAAAACCTTTTTGGTAGCAAAAGTTGTAATGTTTAGCAGTCTAGGGACACACCCCTTGAACATCTTCTTTAGTATGTTTATCCTATTTCCTCTGATGTGACCAGTCATGGACAGATATAAAAGGCTACGAAGTAAATAATGTTAAGCATAACATTTTATGTTCATTTATAGACTTTATTTTTAGCAGTACCTTCATAAAACATATACAGAGTACTTGTCAATGGATTTGATTTAATGATGTAATTTTGATTGTCTTTTCTTTCCCAGCTGACTGGTCTGATCCTCATTACCATGGTGTTCCTGGCTTGTCTCCTCATGCTAGTGATGTACAAGGCTCTGTGGTATGAGCAGCTTAGTTGTCCTGAGGGATTCATCTTTAAGGTACTTGTGCCTTGATAATGTATGACTATGGGGCCTATTTAACAAAGGTCTGTCGGACCTGATCCGACAGTGCGGATCAGGTCCGACAGACCTCGCTGAATGCGGAGAGCAATACGCTCTCCGTATTCAGCATTGCCTCAGCAGCTCTTGTGAATTGCTTGTGTAACGCTGCCCCCTGCAGATTTGCGGCCAATCGGCCGCCAGCAGGGGGTGTCAATCAACTCGATTGTACTCGATCGGGTTGAATTGCGGTGATGTCTGTCCGCCTGCTCAGAGCAGGCGGACAGGTTATGTAGCAGTGGTCTTTAGACCGCTGCTTCATAATGGGTGTTTCTGGCGAGCCTGCAGGAAATGGGCCCCTATGGAGTGACCTGCAGATGTCTTCTGTGGGGATCTATTCAATAACACAACGCCATCTCCCATTCCAATTCATTTGAATTTACATGCAAAGTACCTTGCATGGCTTTATGCAGGGTTTTCAAATTCTAAGCCATTACAATATATTTGAAAACCCACCAATCACAAACTTTTGATGAGACCTTTGATTCATTTAGTGCTTTGACCAACAGGCAAATATGTACATTTTGGCGTGTTTGAGTGATTTTTTTTTAAGCCTCTCTTATGATGTAAAAAGTTTATAAAATCAAATATATTCTATGATTTATGTTTACTGCATTACATTTATGGAACTACACTTGAATAGTTATTCATACACAGAACAAAGAGCTTCATATCTATTTCTGGTGTGTGCATGTGCTGTGCATAGATGGCCTGTATAGTTACCAAGGGATTAATGGGAAGATAAATGTCTTCATAGTTACTTTTTACCAGAATTCTGTGTTAATTATTAAAGGGGCATAATACCCATATGCTATGCTAAATCACTTAAAGTGTTGCAGCAAAACTGAAAAAAATCTGCCAAGGAATAATCACCTAAACATCTCTATGTAAAAAAGAAGATATTTTTCCTCACCTATTTGTTGTTGAAATGCAGGAAGGCAAGTTCAGGAGTGTGCACGTGTCTGCAGTACTATAGGGCAGCAGTTTCACAACAATATTATACATTAGCAAGAGCACTAGAGGGCAGCACTATTTCCTGTCATGTAGTGCTTAGGCATGTGCACACTACCTATCTAGATATCTCTTCAACAAAGTAGAACATGAAAACGATGCAAATTTGCTAATAGAAGTAAATTGGAAACGTATTTAAAATTGTATTCTCTATCTGAATCATGAAAGAAAAACATTGGGTTTCATGTCCCTTTAAACAAAGGATAGAAAAGTTTGACAATTGCTTTAATGACTGACATATATCTCTTTTCTAAATCACTCCCAGACATTTTGCTAAGAACTAACAGATCTGGGGATTTAACCCAGGGATAACTGTTCCCCTTTATGAGCACCTACAAACACAAATGCATGTGTATATATACAATTCATCATTCAAATTAATTTAACAAAATTCAACAAGTAAACATTCTATCTAAAAAAAGTATAAGACCAAGATCTGGTTATAGGTTCAGAAGCTATTTGTAAAATTGTAGCATTAAGACAAGTGTAGTTAATACCTTGTACAACATTTCACTGGGCGTGGTAAGAATAAATAGATTTATTCATTGAAGAATGCCTGTGATATGCTTACGGCTATCCTACAGATTAATGAAGGCTACATTATATATATATGACTTTGTGTACCTCGTGGAAGAGGGCTGCAGCCTTTTCTGGCCCTCAAAGGTGGTGAATATGCTGTGCTGTATAATGACTAAATATCTATACACTATTAGTGAACACGCTGCTCTGTATAATGCTGATGAGTGTTTATACTCAGATAATGACCACATAGGCACACACCTATGTATAGACTGGCTGCAATGCGCTTGAGCCCTGATGCCACTGCACCTGTTGCACCAATGGTAGTTCTGCCCCTGTTTACAATAGAAACAAAGAACTATGGAATGTTCTTTTTTTACTGCAGTGAACCGTGCCAAATACTTAAAGGGACACTGTACCCAAACATTTTCTTTCATGATTCAGATTGAGCATGAAATTTTAAGCAACTTTCTAATTTACTCCTATTATCAAATTTTCTTCATTCTATTGGTATCTTTATTTAAAATGCAAGAATGTAAGTTTAGATTCCGGCCCATTTTTGGTGAACAACCTGGGTTGTCCTTGCTGATTGCTGGATAAATTCATCCACCAATAAAAAATTGCTGTCCAGAGTACTGAACCCAAAAAAAGCATAGATGCCTTCTTTTTCAAATAAAGATAGCAAGAGAACAAAGAAAAATTGATAATAGGAGTAAAGTAGAAAGTTGCTTAAAATTGCATGCTCTATCTGAATTACAAAACAAAAATTTTGGGTTCAGTGTCCCTTTAAGCCTTAGAATAACATATTCCATACCCTCCAACTTATGGATTTTCACACTGTGCCCAGAGTATAAACAGCCTGGGGTCAGGGTGGAGTGATTTTGTCCGGGACAGTGCTAAGCAGTCTGACGTGAGTCCCGGGTGTTACCAGGAAGTTCTGAGCTGGATATAGCTGAACACCGGTTTCATAAAGAGTAGGGAAAGCTGATGAGGACAATAGGATTGAGCATCTAGACCTGGATTTTTCCGCAAAATGCAGGACAGTGGGAGCTCTAATCTTCAAAGAAGTCTTAATAACAAAAAACAGATGAGATCTCTAGTTCAGGCACTTGGACCTAGATACCGAGGTGCAGATCATCCAGCAGCTACTCATCAACTTAGGTTAACAATAATAAAACTCTTGTACTTTGTGCCCATCAAGGATACATTATGTTAGTTTGCCTTTTTTAATATGTTATAAAGAATATTTTAGTTGCTATATAACTACTTATATTCATTAGTTAATAGTGCTTTTCTCTTTCAGCACAAGCACTGCTCCCCAACAGACTTGGAGATGTATTACTCCCAACAAGAAACAGGACCCCGTGGAACACTCTATACGGCTATTACCCAGGCCAAGAAGACCCTCCCAGAGCTACCCTCTCCATGGCTGCCTGTCATAAATGCCCTAAAGGAAGCTGAGAAGGCTAAAAGGGAACTAGGGGCATCACAGCAGTGAATCTGGGGAGAAAATACAGCACGGGAGCTGCTTTACGTTTTGGGGTGGGGGTGGGGGGTTTCCAATCATTTCTCAATATTTTGCCTGAAATATCCATGTGTGAGAAGCACCATTCCCATTTAGTAAAGGTTTATTGGCATTACAATAAAAATCACTCGCCCATTTAACAGTTCCAGTAGTATTTGTTTCTTAACTACTTTGTGGACAGAGCTATTAACAATCCGTTTTATTGGTGTATCCTCTGGCAGAAGCAGGGCTTATAGTAATATAAATAAACCATATCTGTTGTTCCTTCACAAGAGATTCACTCCTAGCAACACAGATCATACAAATGGGTTTCAATGTAAGATAATAGCTGAGTGACTTGTAATGATTAGTTATATGTAATCAGTATGAACAGGAGAAGTTAATGTAATATGTTGTATCGTCTCTGCATGTATCTCTGCACCTTTAAGAAGGTGTTAACCTACCTTACCTGCTATCCAATATATAGCAGCCTTTACCTTCCAATCATTGCTTGTTATTGATCCCCAATTGGATTTGCTGCTCTTTGCCTCTATCCTCTCTCACGGATTTCCTCCCAAGCCTTCACATTGTTTGTTGCAACCTGCCGCTCTCTGAACAGACGCTGGGTGACGTCATCTCAGCTGTGCTGTCTCTCTCCGCTGACACGCCGATCTCTCTGCTGTATTCAGCGTCTCCGTTCAGATTCCTCTTCTCAGCTGCATAACTACTTGGACGCTCTCTCCCACTTTTCTCATGGCTACCGGTAAGCCTTTTCTAATAATGTACCTACATTCTGAGACCTGTATTCTATGCATTTCCCACAATTTGTGCACTTATTAAAAATAAATCTGCAGAAATTATATTTAGCTCACATTTGTTAATTTTCACACACACCTCTTACTTTGACATTCCCTACCACCACCTAGTAATTGAGGTTGTGTGTGAGAAACTGACATAAAGAAAATGCTTCAATTTAGGTATAAGTACTCTTAGAACCTAGTACTTATGCCTGTACTTAGCAACACATGCAAACTATTTTAGAGTTCCACAGTTGTGATCTCTCTAGACACCTGTCCCTTACATATACTTAAGGTGTTTCATTACAGAATATCAAGCCAAAAAACATGGATCCAGTGGAGCTCACCAACCATGTCATGGTCCTATCTGAGTAGATCAGATCAGTAGATCAGTTAAATCAGGGTCTCAGAGATCTACAAGTTGAGAACCAAACCTTAAAAAATATAATAAAAGAAGGGTTAAGTACTGCACCCCCTCACAATGAAGTTACAACAGAGCCCACAGTTAGTCCTCCTGAAAAATTCTCAGGAGATAGAAAATTGTACAGGCAACTCATGTACTTTATTCTTTAGTTTATAGCCTAAAACCTTTGTTAATGAACGTATTAAAGTTCTTACTGCTATATCCTTTCTAAGGGCAGAACCCAGAGCCTGGGCTGACTCTTTATATCAACAAAATGATCCCATCCTAAACTTTGTTACTGATTTCTTTAATGCCATGTCCTCTCTATATGAGGATACCCAAGGGCAGATTGCTGCTGAAAATAAACTAAGGTCTTTAAAACAACAGAAAAGACATGTAGAAGACTAGATTTCTGAGTTTAAGATTTGGCAAAAAGATTCACAATGAAATGAGGTATCAATAAAAAAACAATACAGATTAGGTTTATCCGAAAGTATTAAGGATGAGTTAGCCAGAATAGATCTTCCTGACACACTAGACGCACTGATGTCCCTCTCTATTAAGATAGACCGATGGATTAGAGAATGGAAGCAGGAGAAATACTCCACTGATAACTTGACAAAACTCCCTGTATATCATACTCCTTAACCTACTGCTAACAGTATTGATGAGCCTATGGAGATAGGAGTCATAAAAGGACTACTTACTCCAGAAGAGAAACTTCAAAGACGAAACCAAAATCTATGCATGTACTGCGCTTCTAAGGAACATACAGTATCTGACTGTCCAAACCTCATAAGACGGGTAAGCCAGCTACCGACATAACGTATGTCTTTAAACAGTTGCCAAACCACCTATTTTTTACTCCCAATTTCTTTACAGTGGGACCACCACCACATCAAATTTGACGCGGTTGTGGACTCAGGATCCTATGCCTGTTATGTTGATCTTGCTGTTGTAAAAGCAAATGAAATTCCTCTAGTTGAGAAAATCATACCAGTTTTAGTGCGTCTCATTGATAGAAAAAAATTAGAATCTAGTCCTATCACACACCAAACAATACCATTACTTGTCACCACAGCTGATAACCACTTAGAATATATATCATTTGATGTCATACCTTCTCCAATTTTCCCCTTGTTTTAGGGTTACATTGGTTATGTCAACAACAGCCTAACATACTTTGGTCTGCAAACAAAATTACTTTCAATTCACCTTATTGTAACATTACTTGCTACCCCTCTCTCCCTCTTCTCACCACTACAGAACCTCTCATTCCATCCCAATATTCTGATTTCTAGGAGGTCTTTGATAAAAAAAAGAAGCAGAATCTCTACCACCCCATAGGGTGTACAATTGACCTATTGAATTAGTTCCTGGTTCAGATATACCATATGGACATATTTTTCCTCTTTCTGAGCCAGAATTACAAGAACTTAAAACTTGCATCAATGAAAACCTCCATAAAAGTCTTATAAGGCCTTCCACCTCTCCTGTAGGAGCAGGAATTTTCTTTGTAAGAAATAAAGACAATTCTTTGCGGCACATAGTGGATTACAGAGAATTTAACAAAAGGACAGTAAAAAATCGTTACCCTTTACCACTCATCCCTGAACTTATAGAGAGATTGAAAGATGCCACCATATATACAAAACTTGACCTACGTGGGGCTTACACTCTAATAAGGGTAAGACCAGGGGATGAGTGGCTAACTGCCTTTCGTACCTGTTATGGTTTGTATGCATATACGGTTATGCCGTTTGGACTGTGCAATGTCCCAGCCACTTTTCAGAGGTTTATTAATTATATTTTTAGAGACCTCCTGGACACCTGTATTGTCATTTATCTTGATGACATTCTGATATATACCCCAAATATAGATAAGAACAGTTCTCTCCAGATTACAATCACACCATTTATACACCAAACTTGAAAAATACATATTTCACACAACTGATATAACTTTCTTAGGTTATCACATAACTCCAAAAGGTATACATATGGAAAGTTATAAAGGCAAGGCAACACAAGACTGGCCTATTCCAAAGACTAAAAAACATGTTCAGAAGTTCATGGGTTTTGCTAATTTTTATAGAAAATGTATCAACAATTTTACCACTATCACTAAACCATATAACAGATTTAACAAAACAAAATACAACTTTCATTTGGTCCACACTAGCAGATAAAGTTTTCTCATACCTCAAAACCTGCTTCACAACAGCTCCTATACTTAAATTCCCCAACCCTAACTTACAATATGTATTAGAAGTAGATGCCTCCAGTTATGCAATTGGAGCAATACTCTTACAAAGAGAAAACTTAAAAGAACCCCTACATCCAGTGGCCTTTTTCTCAAGGGTATTGTCACCTTCTGAACTCAAGTATCATTTAGGAGAAAAAGAACTCTTAGCTATGAAACGTGCTCTCGAACACTGGAGACATCTTTTGGAGGGTACCACTGTTCCAATTCTGATTTACACGGACCATAGGAATCTTCAATACCTTAAAACCAACCGAACTCTAAATGGCTAGACAAGTCAGGTGTTTATTTTTCTCAAGATTCTCCTATCTAATAACCTATAGACCAGCAGAAAAAAATGCTAAGGCTGATCTATTATACAGAATGCCTAAAAAAAACTACTATTCCCTTAACCCAGGGGACAGTGATACCAACTGAACAATTCCTTGGAATCACTTCAGGTATCTGCCAACTCATTAAAAAAGAACAAACTAATGACACATCTAAAACCTCCTACAATCTGATTGAACAATCTAATGGAATGTTATATTAGAATGACAAACTCTACATACCACCTAATCTTAGGCTGCCATTATTACACAATGTACATGAATCTTCTCTTGCAGGACATCCAGGCATCCACCAAACTTTAAAACTTCTTAAGAGGTCATATTGATGGCCCACTATGGTAAAGGATACCATTAACCACCACATACAATCCTGTGAAACTTGTACTTCCTGCAAAATTGATAGAAGACCACCTGCAGGATATCTATTATCTTTACCAATTCCAGAAAGACCTTGGAAACAAATCGCCATTGACTTTATAGTTGATTTGCCTACCTCAAATAATAACACTATTATGGTTGTTGTCGATCTTTTTACAAAAATGATTCACTTTATTCCTTTTCCTAAACTCCCTACCTCCCTGGAAACTGTAAATATGCTTATTAACAGTGTTGTAAAATTACACGATCTTCCATCCTCTTTCACTACAGACAAAGGAACTCAGTTTACTTCTAAACTGTGGTGTCAACTCTGTTTGGTTTTAAAGATTGAAGAAAGATTAAGCACTGCCTTTCACCCACAGACGATCGGCCAAACTGAAAGAACAAACCAGTGGCTAGAAGAATATATACGTTGTTATACCACCCATCAAAAGGATAACTGGTCTTCATTACTACCATTATCAGAATTTGCTTATAATAACTCCCACCATTCCTCACTCAAAACTAGCCCATTTCATGCAAACTACGGGTTCCACCCTACATTTCATGTCTATCCAGAATTACATAGTTCTTGCCCAGTAGTCAACAACACAACAAATACAATTTCTGAAGCCTTCTCTATTCAATCAGACAATATCAGAGCTGCGCAAGAACGCCAGAAGAAGTATTATGATCTCAGAAGGAGATCTCGTCCCCAATTCTCTGTGGGGGATCTAGTCTGTCCATCCACTAAGCATTTGAGACTCACAACACCCACTAGGAAATTTAACCGGTTCTTCATAGGACCTTTTCCTATTACCAAAATTGTTAATGCAAACACTGCAACACTTGATCTGCCCATGGAATATAGGATACATCCGACATTTCATGTATCTTTACTTAAACCCTACCAATCGGTCAGAACTCCATCATCTCACAATAAAGTTCCCGTTCCAATTGAACCAGATCGTGAGTTTGAAGTTCACAGCATCTTTGACTCGCGGAAAGTTTCTGAACACTTACAATACTGGTAAGGGTTTCCCTCAGAAGATGATTCGTGGGAACCATCGGTTAACTTGTCTGCCCCAAGGCTTGTTTCCCTTTTTCACAGTCGTCATCCAGATCGTCCCCGTCCTTGAACCCCGGTGTGGTTCTTTACTGGGGGAGCTATGTAACGTCTCTGCATATATCTCTGCACCTTTAAGAAGGTGTTAACCTACCTTACCTGCTATCCCATATATAGCAGCCTTTACCTTCCAATCATTGCTTGGTATTTATCCCCAATTGGATTTGCTGCTCTTTGCCTCTATCCTCTCTCATGGATTTCCTCCCAAGCCTTCACATTGTTAGCTGCAAGCTGGCGCTCTCTGAACAGATGCCAGGTGACCTCATCTCAGCTGCGCTGTCTCTCTCCGCTGACACGCCGATCTCTCAGCTGTATTATATTTAGCTCACATTTGTTCATTTTCACACACACCTCTTACTTTGACATTCCCTACCACCACCTAGTAATAGAGGTTGTGTGTGAGAAACGGACATAAAGAAAATGTTTCAGTTTAGGTATAAGTACTCTTAGAACCTAGTACTTATGCCTGTACTTAGCAACACATGCAAACTATTTTAGAGTTCCACAGTTGGGATCTCTCTAGACACCTGTCCCTGACATATACTTACTTAAGGTGTTTCATTACATATGTAGATAATTGCTCAGCTGAACATTCTGGTGCTCTGGATACTAATCCTGAGTTTTTAAAATGAAAATAGTCTATTAATCTATTGCTTTAAACTATCTAACTGTCCTCATAGCTGCTTTTATTCACCCCTATTTAGTCTTTATTGTTACTTGCACCTTCTCTTGATCATTTGTATAAATGCTCTTATCCATATAACTGCTCCTACTGATGTCTATAACTGCTATAACTAACCTTATTTTTCTATATAAAACTCCTAAGAATGGCTATAACTGCCCTTATTATTGCATACAACTCCTAGAGGTAGCTATAATTCCCCTTATTCCATACAACTCCTAGGGATAGCTATAACTGCGCTTATTATTCCATACAACTCCTATGGATAGCTATAATTGCCCTTATTGCATACAAGTCATAGGGATAGCTATAATTGTCCTCATTATTCCATACAAAGCCTAGGGATAGCTATAATTGCCCGTATTATTCCTTACAAAGCCTAGGGATAGCTATAATTGTCCTCATTATTCCATACAAAGTCTAGGGATAGCTATAATTGCCCTTATTATTCCATACAAGTCATAGGGATAGCTATAATTGCCCTTATTATTCCATACAAAGCCTAGGGATAGCTATAATTGCCCTTATTATTCCATACAACTCTTAGGGATAGCTATAATTGTCCTTATTATGCTATACAACTCCTAGGGATAGCTATAATTATTCTCATTATTCCATACAAGTCATAGGGATAGCTATAATTGCCCTTATTATTCCATACAGCTCCTAGGGATAGCTATTCTTGCCCTTATTATTCAATATAACTCCTCCTATGGATGGCTATACCTGCCCTTGCTGTTCCCTATAACTGTTCCTAAGGATGCCTATAACTGCCCTCATTGCTTATATACCTGCTCTACTGATCACCGTTTCCTACAACTGCCTATATTTCTCTATACAACTGGTCTTACTACTTATGCATATAATTGCCCTTATTGCTCCATAGTGATGTCAACAACTTTTCATATTGCTTCATGTAACTGCTGCTATTGAGACCCAGCCATTTTGTATAGTTTCACTTACTGGTGTCTAAAACTGATCTTTATTATGCTAAGTAACTGTCCCTTATGCTGCATGTAACTTACCTTATAACATCATGTGACTGCAGTTTTGTTCAGCCTTGTAGTTGCTCCTATGTCACTGCACTAATTGTTTCTAACCCTCCTATCAATTCCTATTACTGTTTTTATTGCCTCTTTGCACCTTATCAATGACTGTTTTTTTCTCATTATTATACTCTCCTGTTAATTCATATAACTGCTATAAAACTTTCTCCCATTCTGGGCCAAATTATGAGTGACGCGCTAACAGTTGCGCGCAAGCTATATCGGGTTATTGAGCCTGCGTCAGAAATAGCACTCGTATTACAAGTTGATAGTAAACACGTTCGCTTGAGCGCAATTGAATTTAAAAAATGCCGGGTCAGCGCGACCTCAGAGCTCTGGTTAACTGTTACATTTGAATAAAAAGTTGCACAAAAAACCTTAAAAAAACCATTTAAAGTGATGGTTAAGTCACATAGATGATTTTACACACTATAAATCTATTAATACATATATACATATTGATGTCAGTATTTGGAATAAAAAATCAAGCTATCAATTGTAATTTTACTTTTTTTAGGTGGCTCTGTTACCTACTTCAGGGCTGCCTCTGTCTGAGAATTTCTTTACAGAATTTACTATCGGACAGTCTGCCAGTAAGAAGTTTTATTTTTTTTATTTTCTGCAGTGTAGGATCCCTCCCAAACAGCTTTTTAACCCTCCCCTTCAATGGTGTCTGCCATCTTAGTTACTGGCAGCTGTCTGCCAGTACCCAGTTTACATTACTATATTATTTTTATTTTATATATTAATTAATAAAACACATTTTATGTAGTGTAGTGGTCTCCCTCCCCCTCTACACCTTCCCTCTCCAAGTGATCGTGTATTGGGTCCTTCCTCTCTTTAGCAACATTTGCCACAGCAAAAAAACTGGCCTTCATTAGACTAGTTGAGTATCTGGAACATCAGCAATTGTGGGTTCAATTACAGGCTCAAGATGACTAGAAACAAAGAACTTTCTTCTGAAACTCATCAGTCTATTCTTGTTCTAAGAAATAAAGTCTATTCTCTGCAAGAAATTGCCATGAAACTGAAGATCTCATACAACGCTGTGTACTACTCCTTTTACAGAACAGCTCAAAATCTGGTGGTCTGGGGGTGCTTTGGAGGTGGTAAAGTGGGAGATTTATACAGGGTTAAAGGGACCTTGAAGAAGGAAGGCTATAACTCCATTTTGCAACACCATGCCATACCCTGTGGACGGCACTTGATTGGAGCCAATTTCCTCCAACAACAGTACAATGACCCAAAGCACAGCTCCAAACTATGCAAGAACTATTTAGGGAAGAAGCAGTCAACTGTCATTCGGTCTTTAATGGGAACTAAATTTAGCCAACAATCAGCAAGAGCTACCCAGGTGCTGAACCAAAAATGGCCTAAGCTTACATTCCTGCTTTTGAAATAAAGATACCAAGAGAACACAGAAAAATTCATAATAGGCGTTAAATAGAAAGTTGCTTAAAATTGCATGAGCTATCTGAATCATGAAATAAATAAATTGGGTTTCTTATCCCTTTAACATTACAGGAAATGACCATGGCATTAACCAAGTAAGTGTCCACTGCTAGCTTGGCTACCTGTGACAGGTAAGTGAGCCCACTGCAATCTGACATCCTGACAAGCAACTCTCTCAGGCAAGACCTATGGGCATATTGTTAAGAAGGTTGATCTGGATGACAGCTATGAAAGCACTAGATGTTATGAGGAACATGTGCTAGATCCCAGGAGTGTTTCTACACTTTTCAATGAACTAGGTACTCTATTTAACGAGGATGTCATCAAGAATTCAACATATATTAAAGGAACAGTCTAGTCAAAATTAAACTTTCATGATTCAGAACAACTTTTCAATTTACTTTTATTATCAAATTTGCTTTGTTAAATATTGCTAAATCTTGGTAGGCTCATACAGTGGGTATTGAAAAGAATCACCCCTCTTGAAAATAATCACATTTTGTTGCTTTGCAGCCTGAAATAAAAACAGACACATTTTTTTTGTTTATCCAGTTGTAATTACTCAGTGCAACTTATAACATCCAAGTGAAAGATATAAAATCAACATGTCAGACAAAAATAAAGACCAGACAAAAACAGAATCACTGAGTTGGAAAAAGGATCACCCCCTTGTGTCAGTATTTTGTTGAACCACCTTTTGCTTTAATTACAGCCTTTAGTCTGTTGGGATATGTCTCTACAAACTTTGTACATCTAGACTGTGCAATATTTGCCCACTCTTCTTTGCAGAACTGCTCCAGTTCCGTCATATTTGATGGTGACTGTTTGTGGACTGCAGTCTTCAAGTCATGCCACAGATATTCAATGTGGTTTAAGTTTGGGTTCTGACTAGGCCATGCAAGGACATTCACCTTTTTCACCTTCAACCAATGTGTGGTCATTTTTGCTGTGTGCTTTGGGTCATTGTCATGTTGGAAGGTAAACCTTCTCATTGACAACTTCCTGGCAGAGGGCAGCAGATTTTCCTCAAGAATTTGACGGTATTTTGCCCATCCATTATTCCTTTTATCCTGACAAGTGCTCCAGTGCCTGCTGCAGAGAAACACCCCATAACAGAATATTACCACCTCCTTACTTTACTGTAGGTATGGTGTTATTTGGATGGTGAGCTGTGTTGGATTTCCTCCAGACATATCATTTGGTGTTGAGGCCAAATAATTCAATTTTAGTCTCTTCTGACCATAACACCTTTTTCCATGTGGCCTCAGAATTTCCTAGGTGTGTTATGGCAAAGCGCAGTCATGACTGCATGTGGCCTTTCTTGAGGAGTGGCTTTTTTTTGCAACCCTCCCATACAAGCCACATTTGTACAGAATTTGTTATATTATTGTCACATGCTCAAAATGACCACTCTTTGTCATAAATTCCTGAACTGCTTCAGAGTTGCTTTGGGCCTCCTGGTAGCCTCTCTGACCAGTTTCCTCCTGGCTCTTTCATCCAGTTTGGACCGACGTCCTGATCCAGAGAGGGTCTGTGTTGTACCAAATACCTTCCACTTCTTAATAATAGACTTCACTTTGCTTCTAGGCATTGATAATGCCTTTGATATTTTCTTGTATATCCATCTCCTGACTTGTGCCTGTCCACAACATTATCCGGGAGATCTTTTGACTGTACCCTGCCACCCATAGTTGGTTGTTTGCTTCAGTTGCACTACCAGGGACTGAGATGCTCCAGGAAATCTCTTTTCATGCTGAGCTAATCAATATGCCCAAAGATGATCACAGCTGAAGGTCAAATGGCTTTGTGTGCTGTTGAGAAGGTGATTAGCTACACCTGATTAAGTTTACAAGTAATTTTAGGAGTGGGTGATCCTTTCTCCAACTCAGTGATTCTGTTTTTGAATTGTCTTTATTTTTGCCTAACATGTTGGTGTTATATCTTTCACTTGGATGTTATAAGTTGTACTGAGTAATTACAACTGGATAAACAAAAAATGTGTCTGTCTTTATTTCAGGCTGCAAAGCAACAAAATGTGATTATTTTCAATGGGGTGATTCTTTTCAATACCCACTGTATGCTAATTTCTAAGCCATTGAAGGCCTCCTCTGAATGCATTTGACAGTTTTTCACAGCTAGAGAGTGTTAGTTCATGTGGGCCATATAGATAATAATGTGCTTACACCCGTGGAGTTACTTATGAGAGGGCACTAACTGGCCAAAATGCAAGTCTGTCAAAATTACTGAAATAAGGGGGCAGTCTACAGAGGCTTGGATACAAGGTAATCACAGAGGTTATAAATATATTATTATAAACGTGTTGGTTATGCAAAACTGGGGAATGGGTAATAATGGGATTATCTATCTTTTTAAACAATATAAATTCTGGAATAGACTGTCCCTTTAAAGCTAAAATACTTATGGGTGGGGGGGGGGGGGTCTGTTGCCTGTTAGGACAGTTAGGGAATTTAACAGGTCTTTGTGGTTTCAGATGAGAGACTGGATGGATACAGTAAATCTGTGGATGTTGCAATTGCACAGAAACAGGATCAAAGACTTTAGAAATACAGAATAGTGCTTCAAAATTATTATTATTACTTCTTCTTCTTCTTATATTATTTTATTTATAAAGTGCCCGCATATTACACAGTGCTATAAAAGGACAGATTACATTCTTTACAACATTTACATTACAAACTAAACTATGCCACATTACATATAAGATGGCACATAATAGTTACGGTAACAAACGTAAACTTAAGAGGAGGATTGTCCTGTTCTTGAACACAATAGTTGATGCGCTTTTATATGAATAGAAAAACATAATGAAAGATGGAGATCATTGAAAGAGAGAGTGAAATAAGTGGTGTGGAATACAGAGCAGTTCAAGTTGGGTAAACTTGATTGCAATTATAGGAGTGCTTATAAAGTACAATAAGCACAATAAAAAGGGTTGGGTGACAAGAATGTGTTCCTTTGGTTAGTTTTGGAGGGTGATTGTAGTCAGGGACCTCTTTAACACAGGGCAAAAGGGGAAGCTGCCCTGGGCCCAGTCTTTGTTGTGACCCAAAAGTCCTAAAAAAAAATGTACAAGACAACTGTGCAATGTTTCTTGTACTTGTTCATTTTTATTTTAATAAATAAAAAATGACTTGAGGGGAAAAAAAAGTAAAAGTAAAATTATATATATATATATTTTTTGGTTCATGCCAGACTGCGGATGTCATGTGACATGAGGGGCACACACAGTCAGTCCTTATACTGCTGATATTTATTTGTGTGTTAAACTGCCGGACCGTGCCGGTGTCATGTGACATACCAAGCTAGTGCCATGTGCTGTTTTAGGTGTGCACTGTGCAGCACTGATTGCTAAGCCTTAATTTATCATCCAGCCATTCCCACTGCATCAGAAAAGGTCCTGCTGGGTTTACAACTGTTACCAGGTAACTGCTCTGTTGGTGGGGATTGTTCAGGGTAGGGCTGACTGTAGGCGCATGCAGCAGAAAGCTGGAGCGGCAGGCAAGTGGAGCTCAACATATGCAGCTGCAGACACTGCTCTTTTCCGTCTTGAGGCTGTGTGACTCATCTCACACTGTATCCCTGCAGCCTTGAACATACAGCATCCAGTCTGCTGGTCCTCTTAGCCCTGCTGTTGCCCTCAGATCAGCTAACTGAAGCTTGTTAGAGGAACAGTGCCTTGTAAAAAGGTGTCAGTGAGAAGAATAAGTGAGTGCACACACGCCCCTCCCCCATGCAGCATCGTCTAGTGCAGGGTGAGAGGGAACTTCTTCCTTACAGAGAAGTGACATCTGCTGCTGTGGCTGATGTATAGTGTCATGATGATACTTCACACATTAAGGTAAGGTTTATTTTTCTCAGATTTTACAGCTTCCCATAGTAGTTATGTTGTTCCAGTCAGTAAAATTATATTTGTCTGCACCTCCATGCTTCTTCCTCAGTCTTTACCTTGCTTTGCTCCTGGTAGCTGCCCTAAATCTCTTTAACCAGCCCTAAATCTCTTTAACTAGCCCTAAATCTCATTAACCAGTCCTAAATCTCTTTAACAAGCTCTAAATATCTTTAGCCAGCTAACCTCACACCAGAATCACTTTCAAAAGCATCACCTTGATTGATTAGATGCTCCATAGCTGATTTTGTTCTCCCGAAATGTCAGGATTCCCCCTTACAGGTCAGAGACACCTCAGTATACTGCACAGTGCACACATACTTTGTATTTTTAATATTGGCCCCAGTACAGAATAACAGAGCTTTTTCTTTCCTAACATATGGTGAGTCCACAAAATCATCCATTACTATTGGGAATATCACTCCTGGCCAGCAGGGGGAGGCAAAGAGCACCACAGCAAAGCTGTTCAGTATCACTTCCCTTCCCACAATCCCCAGTCATTCTCTTTGCTTTCGGTGCAAGGAGGAGGTGAAGTTTTGGTGTCTGAAGAAGATTTGATTTATTTCGCTTCAATCAAGATTTTTTTTTTGAAAGCCAGAGTAGGTTTGCTCTGATCTTTATTTTCAAGATTGAGTTTAGCGATACTCCACGTTAGTCTCTTCAGTAGGGCAGTGGTGGCTTTTAAGCAGTTAGGAACTTGCATTTTTCTAACATGTTGCTGCCCTTGTATAGAAAGCCTGAGTAGGTTTACTCTATCCTTTCTTTTTTCCACAGGTCTTTGTGAGGAGTGGCTTCTTCTCATGCTGGGTGAGCTGTCCTCCTGCCGGACAGCTAGATGTGCAGGTAAGTGCCTTTTTGTCTTCTGGGGCTAGGAGGCTAGCACTGAAGGGGTTAGATCTCTATGCACCTAATGTGGGACAAGAAATCCTTCAGGGAAGGATGTTTATGGCAGGGGGCAGGCACCAATATGGTATGTGGTTTTGGATACTTAGGGGTTAACTTCCTTCATGGCAAGGAAGGAGTTAACTCCATATTGCTGGCTCAGAATAAAGGATCCTGATTATTGGAAGTTCATTAGGGGTTAATCTATCCTACTTTCTTAATCTGTCTTTGGTTAGCTTGAGTGTATTTGATCTGTTTAGGGTGTAATTTTAATCTCTTTATTCAGCCCCTCTGGTCTGCATAATTTTTTAATAGCGGAGTCTGTTGGAGAGCGTGTTTCTTTACTTTATGGCGCTTCTCTTATGGGGCATGAGTTCACTCTCTACGCTTGCAGAAAGCGGAGTGGCGTTTTTTCTTTCTAGCCCTGCAAGTTCGTGCAGCAGGACTTCGGATGTTACTTCTACTTTGTTCGGCAGAATGAAGTGCAATATTAATAGTTATTTGCGCTTCATTTCTCTTGCTGGTGGTATGTCCCGCCTCTTTCTTGTTTGAACAGCGGAGCAGTGCCATGTTTAATCCAGATAGACCCGCATCGTTCTCCGGCCGAGAATGGAGCAGCGTCCTTGTTCTCTAAATGCTCAGAGAAGCGGAGACTCAAATGGAATTTTTTATTCCTCAAAGTAAGGTACAGTTTATAATGTCTTCCGAGTAGAAACATTTTATTTTATGTCTATGTTCCTTTTTAATCCCTCAAGTTGAGATTTTATTTACTGGGTATTTACATCTGTATGGGGCATATGTTCATGTATTGGGCTAGGGGAAACACAAGACTTGTGGAACCGAATTGTTTTATTATAAACATTTATGTCCCTTTTTATTCAGTATATATCTTTCAAAAATAAAGTTATTTCTTCCTGGGATGCCAACCCAGGCTACAAATGACCAAATTGTTTTGTATAACCTTTTATGTCCTTCTGATTTAGAATAAATCTTTCAAAGATAAAAATATTCCTTGTGTTTGAGCCTCATGTTTTTCACAATATTTAGTCAGTTTAACTACTGTCTTTGCATTTCTGTAACACAGATGTTGCACTCTGAGCCTTATGTCTCCCAGAATGATGCAGTTTAGGCAATGCCACAGCTTTTGACTAAAACGTCTATGGCATCACATACAGTGCCCTGTGGTTCCTTTCAATCTCCTGGAGGAGTGTATTTGCCTACAGATTTTGCAGCTCAGGTATCCTCTGCAGTATCTGCGGCTTTATCTGTTTTTTCCTTACATACTGGGAAAACGCAAGAGGATATTTTACATTTCAGATAGTAAGGTTTCTGATCTGCTTTCTGCTACACAGGTTGCTCTCTCGCCTACGTCTGGTGAGGAGGATTTGCCGGTAGTTTCTTAGGGTGAAATCTCAGATTTGGACAGTATAATTCCTTCATCTGATGCTGAAGTCACCTCCTTCAGATGTATGCTTGAACACCTTGTGTATTGTTAAAGAAGGTTTTGGCTTCTTGGATGACATTGATAACCCTGTCCTTGTCAACCCTTGGAAGTTTAGTAAACATCATTACCATGATGTTCCTTCCTTTGAGGAAGTGTTTCTACATGTGCTATGGAAATTTTCACAGGAATAGGAGAACTAGGGATACCTTTCTCCCTGTCTCCCGTCCTTTTTAGGATTTGTCTGTCGCCGACTCCATTAAAATGCACAATGCCTTAAGTAGTAGGGAGCATTTCTACTATGACTCAGAGAAGTTCGATCTCTATGGAGGATAGCTGCTCCTTTGGATAAGCAGCTGGAGGTTAATTGATAATCTAGAGAAATGCCTTGTCTACTTAGACTTATTGTGCTAGCCCACGGGGCATTGTGGCTGAAATCTTGATCAGCTGAGTAGCCTACCTGTGGTTTAGTGGCACAGCTTAGATCTTTTAATCCTGCAGATGCAGGGTCAATATCCAATTTGACCAAGTCATGTAACAACCAGGGCCATATTTGGATTATATTTAATATTTCCTCCAAGTCTAAGCTTCTGGCACTTCCTTACAAGGGTGAGACCTTGTTTGGACCCGGTCTGACAGAATTAATCTTTGACATTATGGGTGGAAAAGGGGTCTTTTCTACCACTCGTCAAATGGAATAGATGGCTTAGTGGTAAACTTTGCTGCCTTCAAACCTGAAAGTCAAGCGTTAGTATCCAGTTGTGACTAGGTGTTCCTCACAGCTAGTGCCTTTTCACTGATGGGTTACATATAACCTCGCCTAAATCATGATTTGCAGGCGACCAAAATTGAGTTTTGACGTCTCTATAGAGCATGAGAAAAGCACAAATGTTGAGAGGATTCTTGAACTGGGTTCAAAACCTTCCTATCTGGTAGTGATAGTTCCAGTTCTAGTCAGGGAACGGTATCTAGGTATTTAGCTCAAGTTGTACAGTCCTTCAAAGTAGCATCAATTCTCCTTTGGTTCAAGAGGGTCTGTTCATAACGGACATAGACTTGAAGGATGTGTATCTTCTTGTTCCCATTATCTTGGATCTTCTCAAGTTTCTGAGATTTGTCATCCTAGAAAGACTCTTTTAGGTCTTGGGGTATTGCAAGGTTTTCCTCCTGGATAATATATGGTTCAGGTGTCATCCTTCTTTTAAACAAATCTCTCTTTCAAGAGATCTTGTCTATTCTACGTTCCCATGGATGGGAAGTGAATCTGAAAGAAGAGTTTCCTTGTTATAACTACAAGGGTGAATGGTTTAGGGTCCTTAATGGCTTAATGGACTTCTGTCTATGAGAATATTTCTAACAGCGGTCTTCCTCTTACCTCTCTCTACAGTCTACTGGTGGTCCGGTAGATAGCTTAGCCATGTTGTAACCAGAGGGTGGGGAGTTTGAATCCAGCTGATTTCCCCTTCTCTTTTCAATGGCTCAATGTATGGAGGTAATTGGTCTGATGGGCGTCATCCCTTTACTCGAGTCCCTTTGAGAGGTCTGCAGTTATGCATGCTCAGTCAATAGAGAGGTGACCAATTGGATTTCTATCAGAGGATAGATCTAGTTCATTTTTAAGACTCTCTTTTCCGTGGTGGTGTTCTCAGGAGTATTTGCCTCAGGGCACTTGTTTCTGGAGACAATCCTGGGTGAGTTGTGTCCATGAAAGTCAGCCTGCTGGGCTGGGGAGCAGTCTGGAACTCTTTTAGGGCGCAATGACTTTGGACTCAAGAGGAGTCTATTCTCCCCATCGACATCTTGGAGTTGGGAACGATTTTTGATGTTCTGAGGGCTTGCCCTCAGTTGTCCTTAGCCAGGTTTTCAGGTTCCAGTCGGGCAATATCTCCTCAGTGGGAAGAAACTCTGGGTTCCTTAGCCATGAAGGATGTGGCTCGGTTTTGTTCAGTGGGCGGTAACTCACAATGGCTGTCTATCTGTCATCCACATTCTATGAGTGGACTCCAGGGTAGAGGAATTCCTGAGCAGAGGGGAGTGGGTTCTCCATCCAGAGGTGTTCTCCAGGTTAACCCTCAAATGGGGGTGGGGGCTGAAGTTGGATCTGATGACGTCTCAGCAGAATGCCGAGCTTCCAAGGGTTGGTTCAAGGCCAAGAGATGTGGAGGCCGCTCTGATAATTGCTCTGGTGGTTCCTTGGGATTTTGGTCTAGCATTCCTGTTTTTCTCTGTTTGCTCTCCTTCCACAAGTCATTGCTCGTATCCAACAGGAGAGAGCATCAGTTATTCTAATAGCTCCTGCGTGACTTTGCAGGACCTGGTATACAGACCTAGTGACGATGTTGTCTCTTCCACCTTGGAGGTTATTTCTGAGGAAGGACTTTCGAACACGGTCTATTCCTTCTTCTGGATCTCGTTTCTCTGAAGCTGATTGCTTGGAGATTGAACGCTTAGTCCTATCTATGCATGGCTTTTCTGAGTTGGTCATTGTGACCCTGATTCAAGTTCAGAAACCTGTTCTAGAGAGACTTTCCATAGGGTATAGTGTATATACCTTTATCAGTGTGAATCCAAGGGGCACTCTTGGAGTCAGGTCAGGATTTTGTCCTTTATCCAGGAATGTCTGGCGGATGTGCCAGATGTTTTATCTTTTTGTCAGGCCCTAGTCAGCATCAGGCTTGTGTTTAAGCCTGTTGCTCCTCCTTGGAGTCCTAACCTTGTTTTTAGGGTTTTTGCAGCAGGCTCTATTGAACCTTTTCATTCCATAGATATGTTATTATCTTGGAAGGCTTCGTTTCTTTTTGTTATCTTTTCTGCTCGGAGAGTTTTGGAACTCTCAGCTTGCAGTGTGCCTTATCTTATTTTTCATGCTGATAAGGTGGTTCTTCGTTCGAAGTTGGTTTTTCTTCCTTAAGTAGTTTCAGATAGGAACTTGCTTTTCCTTCTCTATTTTCCTTATCATTCTTTATAAGGAACGTTTGTTGCACAATCTCGATGTTGTGCGTGCTCTGAAATTCTTCATGCAGGCGACTAAAGATTTTCGCCAGTCCTCTGCCCTGTTTGTGTGTTTCTCAGGAAACTTATGGTCAGAAAGCTTCTGATACTTTTCTTCTTTATGGTTCAGAGGTATATTTCATTTTGCTTATGAGACTGCTGGTTAGCAGCCTCCTGAGAGAATTACAGCTCATTCCATGAGGACTGTTTCTTCTTCTTGGGCTTTCAAGAATGAAGCTTCTGTGGAACAGATTTGCAAGGCGGCAACTTGGTCTTCTCTGCATACCTTTTCCAAAAATTACAAATTCAGTACTTTTTCCTCGACTGAGGCTTCTTTTAGGAGAAAAGTTCTTCGAACGATGGTGCCTTCTGTTTAGGTTCCCTGTCTTGTCCCTCCCTAATCATCTATGTCCTCTGACTTGGGTATTGATTCCCAACAGTAATCGATGATTCCGGGGACTCGCCATAACTTAGGAAAGAAAACAAAATTAATGCTTACCTGATAAATGTCTTTCTTTCCGGCTATGGTGAGTCCATGGCCAGTCCTTTTTTTAAGACAGTTAATTTTGTCTAAACCTCAGGCACCTCTACACCTTGTGTTGCTTATTTTCTCCATTTACCTTTGGTTGAATGACTGGGGATTGTGGGAAGGGAAGTGATACTTAACAGCTTTGCTGTGGTGCTCTTTGCCTCCTCCTGCTGGCCAGGAGAAATATTCCCAACAGTAATTGAGGATTATGTGGACTCACCATATCCGGAAAGAAATAAATTTATTAGGTAAGCATAAATTTTGTTTTCCACTTTCATTGGTTGTCTTTTATTTATTGTGTGCTGTTTGTTATGCCAAGTGTGGTTATATTATTATGTACTCTGTAAAGTATGTGTGTATGTAAGAGTGAATGTGTGTGTATGTAGTATTTGTACATGTATATGATTATATATATTGTGTGTACATCTATTTGTGTATGCTGTGTAGTGTGTAAATATGTGTGTGCTCTTTAGTGTGTGAATATGTGTGTGCATTTACATGTATTTGTGTATGCTCTGTAGTGTGTGAATATGTGTGTGCTCTTTAGTGTGTGAATATGTGTGTGTTTACATGTATTTTATTAGTATACTTTTTTATTTATGAAGCGCCAATATATTCCGCAGCGCTGTCCATGGGTACAATTCATTTAGATAAAACAATGATATAAAACTTGTAAGAAACAAGACAACATTTACAAACACATACAGGAGGAATTGAGGGCCCTATTCCTGTGGGAACTTACAATCTAGAAGGGTAGGAGGTTCAGAAACAGGAGGTGAGGACTGCAAGTTTGAGAAAGATGTTAATGCAGAGTTAGATGAGGGAAATGTTGTTAGGTAAGTGAAATTAATTTTTCTTTCACGTAAGTGGCAAGAGTCCATGAGCTAGTGACGTATGGGATACATATTCCCAAGAGGGGGCAAAGTTTCCCAAACCTCAAAATGCCTATAAATACACCTCCCACCTCACTCATACCTCAGTCTTACTAACTTTACCTCCTTTGGAGGTGGTGAAGCAAGATGTGCTTGATTTCTTCTGTGAAAGGCGCTTCTAAGCATTTTGAAGTTTAATTCCTAACAAAGTACAGTGTTTGTCTGAGGGATGTTAAGGGAGTATTGCCTGATGATACCATGTTTTTGCCTATGGGAAATCTATTCTAGGGCTCTCTGTAACTCGGTCACAGGGATTCATCTGCTGCCTCCCTTTACAGATCGACATTATACTCCTCTACCATTACCTCTGCTGATATGTTTCAGTACTGGTTTGGCTGTCTATATGTGGATGGGTTTCTTCTGGTAAGTATATATCGTTTTTAAGACACTCTCAGCTTTGTCTGGCACTTTATATTATACAGTTTTTAAATATATATTGCATATATTTGCCATGAGTTAGGTCTGTGTATGTTTCCCTTTGCAGTCTAACAGTTTCAGCATGGAAATTATGTTTATGGGAGAATTTAGGTATTTTTTTCTTACCTGGGGTTTCAGTTAGTTGTAACTTGGAGCCTGTATTTCAAAATTTTTAGGTTTAAGAAGCTGTATCCTTTACCTGTGGCCAATTTAGAGTTTTGGGGGAAAGTTCTTAAGGTTAATAGGGCTATTTTCACTCTTGCTAAATGTACTACTATTCCTATGGAAGATAGTACTTCTTTTAAGGATCCTTTAAATAGGAAGATTGAATCTTATCTTAGAAGAGCATATTTACATACTGGCTATATTCTTAGACCTGCTATTTCTATGGCTGATGTTGCTGCTGCTTCAACTTTTTGGTTCGACAGCTTAGCACAGCAGTTATCAGATCCTGAACTGTCTAGCATTGTTCTTTTACTTCAACATGCTAATCATTTAATTTGTGATGCTATTTTTGATGTCATTAAAATTTATATTAAATCTATGTCTTTAGCTATTCTAACTGGAAGAGCTTTATGGCTTGAATCTTGGAATGCTGACATGGGCCCCTATTTATCAGGTCCGCCTGACCTTGCTGAATACGGCGAGCAATACGCTCTCTGTATTCAGCATTGCACCAGCAGCTCACAAGAGCTGCTGGTGCAACGCCACCCCCTGCAGACTCGCGGCCAATCGGCCGCCAGCATGGGGGTGTCAGTCAACCTGATCGTATTCGTTCAGGTTGATTTTCGGCGATGTCTGTCAGCCTGCTCAGAGCAGGCGGACAGGTTATGGAGCAGCTGTCTTTGTGACCGCTGCTTCATAACTGCTGTTTCTGGTGAGCCTCCAGGCTCGCCAGAAACACGGGGCATCAAGCTCCATTCGGAGCTTGATACATATGCCCCATGGTGTCTAAATCTAGATTACTATCGCTATCGTTTCAGGGTAATAATTTATTTGGTTGTCAAATGGATTCTATTATCTCTACTATCACTGGGGGAAAAGGAGTTTTTCTGCCCCAAGATAAGAAATCTAAGGGTAAGTTTAAAGCTCTCAATCGTTTTCGTTTCTTTCATTAGAATAGAGAACAAAAAACCTCTCCTTCCCATAAGGCATCTGGCTCTCATTGAAGACCATCTCCAAATTGGAATAAATCCAAGCCTTATAAGAAACCAAATCCAGCCCCTAAGACTAAGACTATGAAGGTGCAGCCCTCAAACCAGTTCAACTGGTGGGGAGCAGATTGAAATTATTTGAAGACATTTGGACAGATTCTATTAAAAATCAGTGAATTCAGGATATTGTTTCTCAAGGGTATTGAATAGGTATCAGAATAAGACCTCCCTTGAGAAGATGCTTTCTCATGTTCCAACAAACCCTGTGAAGGCTCAGGCTTTTCGGAAGTGTGTTTCAGACCTAGAGCTTTCAGGGGTGATTGTCCCAGTTCCTCAGCAGCAACAGGGTTTGGGTTTTTAATTAAATCCTGGATCTGAAAATTTTAAATTTTTTGTAAGAGTCACAACTTTCAAGATGGTGACTATAAGGACTATTCTGCCTTTTGTTCAGCAAGGTCATTTCATGTCCACAATAGTCTTACTCAACGCTTATCTTCACATTCCGATTCATCCAGACCACTATCGTTTTCTGAGATTCTCTTTTCTAGACAAGCATTACTAAATTGACGCTCTTCCTTTTGGCCTAGCAACAGCTCCAAGAATTTTATTGAAGGTTCTCGTGCCCTTCTATCTGTAATCAGAGAGCAGGGTATTTTGTGGTGTTTCCTTATTTGGACGATATCTTGGTACTAGCTCAATCTTTTCATTTAGCAGAATTTCACACAAAACAACTAGTGTGGTTTCTTCAAAGACATGGTTGGAGGATCAATTTACAAAAGAGTTTCTTGATTCCTCAGACAAGGGTCACCTTTTTAGGTTTCTAGATAGATTCAGTGTCCATGACTCTTTCTCTAACAGACAAGAGACAAATGAAGTTGGTTTAAGCTTGTCTAAACCTTCAGTCTCTATCATTCCCTTCAGTGCATGGAAGTTTTAGGTCTCATGACTGCAGCATCGGACGCAATCCCCTTTGCTCATTTCCATATGAGACATCTACAGCTTTGCATGTTGCACCAATGGTGCAGGGATTATACTCCAATATCACAGTTGATATACTTAAATCCCTCTCTCTGACTTGGTGGTTAAACCATCACCTTATTGTTCAAGGGGCCTCCTTTGTTCGTCATTCCTGGACTGTGATCTCAACAGATGCAAGTCTTACAGGTTGGGAAGCTGTCTGAGGGTCTCTGACAGCACAAGGGGTTTGGAATACTCAAGAGGAGAGGTTACCAATCAATATTTTAGAACTATTTTCAGAGCTCTTCAGGCTTGGAGGCATATTTATGATTGTGCGAGTGGTTATGATTCGATATAGCGGATCATGTCCACTGCACATCGATAAATGCTGACAGCATATGCTGTCTGCATTTATCATTGCACCAGCAAATCTTGTGAACTGCTGGTGCAATGCTGCCCCCTACAGATTTGCGGCCAATCGGTCACTAGCAGGGGGTGTCAATCAACCCGATCGTATTCGATCGGGTTGATTTCTGTCCGCCACCTCAGAGCAGGCGGACAGGTTATGGAGCAGCGGTCTTTAGACCGCTGATTCATTACTTCTGTTTCTGGCGAGCCTCCGTATGGAACTTGATAAATATGCCCCTTGGCCTCTATTGAAGAGAGAACTTTACATTCATTTTCAGACAGACAATATCACAACAGTGGCATATGACAATCATCAAGGAGGGACTTGCAGTCCTTCAGTAATGGAAGAAGTATCTCGGATACTTTCTTGGGCCGAATCCAACTCTTGTCAAATTTCTGCGATTCATATCCCATGTAGACAATTGGGAAGCGGATTATCTCAGCCATCAGACTTTACATCTGGGGGAGTGGTCTCTCCATCCAGATGTGTTTTTTCATCTTGTACAGATGTGGAGTCTTCCGAAAATAGATCTGATGGCCTCTTGTCTAAACAAAAAACTTCCCAGATACCTTTCCAGGTCTAAGGATCCTCAGGCGGAGATGGTGGATGCTTTAGCAGTTCCTTGGTTTTACCAACCTGCTTAAATTTTTCCGCCTCTGGTTCTTCTTCCAAGGGTGATCTCCAAGATTATAATGGAACAATCTTATGTGTTTCTGATAGTACCAGCATGGCCTCACAGGTTTTGGTATGCGGATCTTGTCTGGATGTCCTGTTGCCAGCCTTGGCCACTTCCTTTACGGCCAGACCTTCTGTCTCAAGGGTAATTTTTCCATCAGGATCTCAAATCTCTAAATTTGAAGGCATGGAAATTGAACGCGTAGTGCTTAGTCATAGAGGTTTCTCTGACTCAGTGATTAGCACTATGATACAGGCTCGTAAGTCTGTTTCAAGGAAGATTTATCATCGGGTTTGGAAAACATATATTTTATGGTGTTCCACTCATGATTATTCTTGGCATTCTTTCAGAATTCCTAGGATTTTACAGTTTTTTCAGGATGGTTTGGATAAAGGGTTGTCTGCAAATACTTTGAAAGGACAAATCTCTGCTCTTTCTGTCTTATTCCATAGAAAGATTGCTAAGCTTCCTAATATTCACTGTTTTGTTCAGGCTTTGATTAGTATCAAACCTGTTATAAAAACTATTCTCCAATCTCTTTGGTCTCAATTTGGTATTGCAAATTTTACAGGCTCCTCTTTTGAGCCTATGCATTCTCTTAGTATTAAATTACTTTCTTGGAAAGTGTTATTTTTTTTGGCTATCTCTTCTGCTAGAAGAGTTTCTAAATTGTCTGCTCTCTCTTGTGAGTCTCATCTGATTTTCCATCAATAGGGAAACGGCCAGGAGCTTGCGGCCGAGAAACGCGTTTTAAGCTCATCAAATAAAACAACCATTGTTTTTATTCTAAGCTTTGTTACAGCTTTTTTATTCTATTGGATCCTATTGCTTCCTGGGGGCTCTTTGAACTCACAAGCAGTCTTGTATTCACGGACACTGCTGCCTACTCCCGATACAAAGTGGAAGCCGCACATTACAACCAGTGCCAACACAGAAGATCCTCTGTGTGTTACGGAGGAGAGTCCACGGCTGTGCCTTTGATATATTGGAGGATCCACATCCCAGTGTACTGACTGCTGCTGAATGTCAGCCTGCACATTCACACTTCTTTTTATAAGAGTGCCAGTACTCTTGTGAGTATATTTCCATTTGTTTGTCTTTTTGTGATTTCACATTTTGAAGTTTATCTGCACTATGAGGCGCTGTCTTTCTATGTTCACTCTACAGATGCACTGATTGATTACTCAGTTCCAAGACCAGCAGCCCAGCGTACCAACTTACTATTGCACCAGAGACTAAGTTACCCTTTGTGATATCGCCCACAACCATTTTTTGGACACTTTATGATAAGCACATTTATATACATATGCTTTGAGTGTTATGAATATAAGTCTAAGAATTTCTTTTTGCCTTTTAACTTTTCCTTCTATTTTATTTCTATTTATTTTGTTTCTTTTATTACTATTCTTATTTATTTCTATTTTTTATGACATTGTAACTTTGTATCACATTTATTTGCCTCACGAATCTAATTGGTATAGAGACCAAATAGTTTTATCTTGTTACCATGTTTTAAATGATATTGTATTTATAGTGGCGCACTCTATTACTATACACCCGGTATAGTTTTGCACAGTGTGTGAATATGTGTGTGCTCTGTAGTGTGTGAATATGTGTGAGCTCTGTAGTGTGTGAATATGTGTGTACTCTGTAGTGTGTGTATATGTGTGTGCTCTGTAGTGTGTGAATATGTGTGTGCTCTGTAGTGTGTGAATATGTGTGTGCTCTGTAGTGTGTGAATATGTGTGTACTCTGTAGTGTGTGTATATGTGTGTGCTCTGTAGTGTGTCAATATGTGTATGCTCTGTAGTGTGTGAATATGTGTGTGCTCTGTAGTGTGTGAATATGTGTGTGCATATGTGTGTGCTCTTTAGTGTGTGAATATGTGTATGCTCTGTAGTGTGTGCATATGTGTGTATATGTGTGTGCTCTGTAGTGTGTGTATATGTGTATGCTCTGTAGTGTGTGTATATGTGTGTGCTCTGTAGTGTGTGTATATGTGTGTGCTCTGTAGTGTGTGCATATGTGTGTGCTCTGTAGTGTGTGTATATGTGTTTGCTCTGTAGTGTGTGTATATGTGTGTGTATATGTGTGTGCTGTGTAGTGTGTGTATATGTGTGTGCTCTGTAGTGTGTGAATATGTGTGTGCTGTGTAGTGTGTGAATATGTGTGTGCTGTGTAGTGTGTGTATATGTGTGTGCTCTGTAGTGTGTGAATATGTGTGTGCATATGTGTGTGCTCTGTAGTGTGTGAATATGTGTATGCTCTGTAGTGTGTGCATATGTGTGTGCTCTGTAGTGTGTGTATATGTGTGTGCTCTGTAGTGTGTGTATATGTGTATGCTCTGTAGTGTGTGTATATGTGTGTGCTCTGTAGTGTGTGTATATGTGTGTGCTGTGTAGTGTGTGAATATGTGTATGCTCTGTAGTGTGTGTATATGTGTGTGCTGTGTAGTGTGTGTATATGTGTGTGAATATGTGTGTGCAGTGTAGTGTGTGAATATGTGTGTGCTGTGTAGTGTGTGAATATGTGTGTGCTCTGTAGTGTGTGAATATGTGTGTGCTCTGTAGTGTGTGAATATGTGTGTGCTCTGTAGCGTGTGAATATGTGTGTGCTCTGTAGTGTGTGAATATGTGTGTGCTCTGTAGTGTGTGAATATGTGTGTGCTCTGTAGCGTGTGAATATGTGTGTGCTCTGTAGTGTGTGAATATGTGTATGCTCTGTAGTGTGTGAATATGTGTGTGCTGTGTAGTGTGTGAATATGTGTATGCTCTGTAGTGTGTGAATATGTGTGTGCTCTGTAGTGTGTGCATATGTGTGTGCTGTGTAGTGTGTGAATATGTGTATGCTCTGTAGTGTGTGAATATGTGTGTGCTCTGTAGTGTGTGCATATGTGTGTGCTGTGTAGTGTGTGAATATGTGTATGCTCTGTAGTGTGTGCATATGTGTGTGCTCTGTAGTGTGTGTATATGTGTGTGCTCTGTAGTGTGTGTATATGTGTGTGCTCTGTAGTGTGTGCATATGTGTGTATGCTCTGTAGTGTGTGCATGTGTGTGTGCGTTTACATGTATTCGTGCGTGCTCTGTGGATGATCCACTGCTGGTCTTATATTCCTAGTTTAAAAAAACAGACTACTATATACACAATCCGTATCTAATAGCGTGCTATTAACTTGTGAGATCTGTAGCCTTAGGAACAATGTATACCATATATAGCAGTCTTTCTTCAAAATAACAGTGAAGAGATTATAAGATGTCTTAGAGCTGGAATCCCTGTGTGGTTTGAGATGGAGCAGCTATGATATTATGTTGCAAGCAGCGTTTGCTGGCAAACTTTACCTTGTTTGCTTGTGTCTTCTTGATACCCCGTGATGTGCTATTTCTCACGTGGTGGATCGCGATGTTCCGTTGTTTCTTCTTTCATCCGATGGTGATAGCAATTCTTCTTGTTTGTAAGCAGTGCACTGCTTTGGTAAGATTTTCTTTTATTGACAAAGACTGACAAGCCGAAACGCGTAGATTACCTGATCACTGGATTGCAAACTTAAGGTGAAGCTGGTTGAAACCGAGGTTCTGTGACGAATAACGGAGGACCTTGAATCCCTATCAGAACAACCCACCAGCGGAATACACCACAGATGCATAACCTGCTAAGTTTGCAGCAACTTTACCACCCCATAATAGAAAATACTACCAAAGCAATGCACTGCCTACAAACAAGAATTGCTATCACCATCGGATGAAAGAAGAAACAACGGAACATCGCGATCCACCACGTGAGTAAAAGTCTCTCAGTGTCTAACGGTGCCTGTTCAGGCTAATACAATTTATTATTACTTTTTGTAAAACTGTACTGGGATATAAATTATTTAAACTTGTGTCATAAAATAGTAATTTATTAATTATTTCTTCAAGTTAAAAAACTATTTACAGTGAGTGATGATCGTACACCTTGGGGTAGATTTATCAATGTGCAGGTGGACATCGATAAATGCTGACAGCGTACGGTGTCAGCATTTATCATTGCACAAGCATTTCTAGTGAAATGCTTGTGCAATGTCACCCCCTGCAGATTTGCGGCAAATCGGCCGCTAGTAGGGGGTGTCAATCAACCCGATTGTATGTGATCGGGCGGATTGCTGTCCCGATTGCTGTCTGCCGCCTTCTTAACTCCTGCTTCTGGCGAGCCTGAAGGCTCGTGCGGAAACAGGTGAATACGGGGCTTGATAAATTGGCCCCCTTGAATTAAAACCACTTAAACTTGAATAACAGAAATGACAGATTATGGGATTGGTTAAATAAGCAGATAAACTATTGTAGGGAGATTACATCATATAATATAAAAAGAAATTCCTGAGGAGGAAAAAACTTAAGAGGATGCGCTTGGAACACAGGTTATCAAAGTGGGACCTACCACTTTATGATTGGGTTTGTACCCGTATGCATAAATAAAAAAAAAAAAAAAAAAAAAAAATATTTTTTTATAAACAGCACAGTGTTTGGTATGTGTAAAAAATTATAATAATGACGAAAATAAATTGTGTGTAAAACAAGTGCTCAGGACAATTTGTGTATAATATTAGTGATACATTGAAATAATCAGATATCACAGATAAACAATGATATTTGTGGCGATTAGTAAAATATATAAAAAAAGTACTTATCAATGTCCCAAAAATTGCTGTGATGTAAAAAATAAGTGTCCAATCCTAATATGTGAACAGTGATGTGTTCAGGTGTTTGGCGTGCTCCTCTTGTGTCCCGCGGTGCGATGGGTCAGGGTGTCTAGAATGGAAGATAAACAAGGGGCGCCAACATAGTGTGAATCGTTCAAACAACAAATATAAAAGTGATGTGCAAAAAACTACTCACAAGGAAAGTGGCACCTTAAATGAATAAGGTGCGATAAAGCAGGCTGACATTCAAATTCCAGCAGTCAGTACGCTGGAGGTCTCACCCAGAGGACCTGTGGAATCCAGATAGGCGTCTAGAAAGTAGCACCCACGTTTTTCAGGGCCAATGGCCGGACCAGGTGAGCTGCAAGCTGATAGGTGTTCTCCTGCTGCACTCACGCCACCGAGACTTTTCTCCAAAAACGACAGTGTCAGTGTATGAAAGGTTCCGTGGTAAAAGTCCTGTTTCAAAAACAAGTGGATCGTGGAAAGAAGCAAAAATACCGGGTCGTGGTATAAAACAAACAGTATTTATTTTGCAACGCGTTTCTCAGTCTATTCCAGACCGTTTCATCAGGCATGTGTTTTACTTTTCACGCTAGCAGTTGGGTTGAATCCTGGGCTGATCCTTTACGGCTGACACTATTACTTTAGGTGATATTTAGTTGAGCACACTAGCTATTATCGCTAGATATGAAGCGCCAATATATTCCGCAGCGCTGTCCATGGGTACAATTCATTTAGATAAAACAATGATATAAAACTTGTAAGAAACAAGACAACATTTACAAACACATACAGGAGGAATTGAGGGCCCTATTCCTGTGGGAACTTACAATCTAGAAGGGTAGGAGGTTCAGAAACAGGAGGTGAGGACTGCAAGTTTGAGAAAGATGTTAATGCAGAGTTAGATGAGGGAAATGTTGTTAGGTAAGTGAAATTAATTTTTCTTTCACGTAAGTGGCAAGAGTCCATGAGCTAGTGACGTATGGGATACATATTCCCAAGAGGGGGCAAAGTTTCCCAAACCTCAAAATGCCTATAAATACACCTCCCACCTCACTCATACCTCAGTCTTACTAACTTTACCTCCTTTGGAGGTGGTGAAGCAAGATGTGCTTGATTTCTTCTGTGAAAGGCGCTTCTAAGCATTTTGAAGTTTAATTCCTAACAAAGTACAGTGTTTGTCTGAGGGATGTTAAGGGAGTATTGCCTGATGATACCATGTTTTTGCCTATGGGAAATCTATTCTAGGGCTCTCTGTAACTCGGTCACAGGGATTCATCTGCTGCCTCCCTTTACAGATCGACATTATACTCCTCTACCATTACCTCTGCTGATATGTTTCAGTACTGGTTTGGCTGTCTACTATATGGATGGGTGTCTTCTGGTAAGTATATATCATTTTTAAGACACTCTCAGCTTTGTTTGGCACTTTATATTATACAGTTTTTAAATATATATTGCATATATTTGCCATGAGTTAGGTCTGTGTATGTTTCCCTTTGCAGTCTAACAGTTTCAGCATGGAAATTATGTTTATGGGAGAATTTAGGTATTTTTTTCTTACCTGGGGTTTCAGTTAGTTGTAACTTGGAGCCTGTATTTCAAAATTTTTAGGTTTAAGAAGCTGTATCCTTTACCTGTGGCCAATTTAGAGTTTTGGGGGAAAGTTCTTAAGGTTAATAGGGCTATTTTCACTCTTGCTAAATGTACTACTATTCCTATGGAAGATAGTACTTCTTTTAAGGATCCTTTAAATAGGAAGATTGAATCTTATCTTAGAAGAGCATATTTACATACTGGCTATATTCTTAGACCTGCTATTTCTATGGCTGATGTTGCTGCTGCTTCAACTTTTTGGTTCGACAGCTTAGCACAGCAGTTATCAGATCCTGAACTGTCTAGCATTGTTCTTTTACTTCAACATGCTAATCATTTAATTTGTGATGCTATTTTTGATGTCATTAAAATTTATATTAAATCTATGTCTTTAGCTATTCTAACTGGAAGAGCTTTATGGCTTGAATCTTGGAATGCTGACATGGGCCCCTATTTATCAGGTCCGCCTGACCTTGCTGAATACGGCGAGCAATACGCTCTCTGTATTCAGCATTGCACCAGCAGCTCACAAGAGCTGCTGGTGCAACGCCACCCCCTGCAGACTCGCGGCCAATCGGCCGCCAGCATGGGGGTGTCAGTCAACCTGATCGTATTCGTTCAGGTTGATTTTCGGCGATGTCTGTCAGCCTGCTCAGAGCAGGCGGACAGGTTATGGAGCAGCTGTCTTTGTGACCGCTGCTTCATAACTGCTGTTTCTGGTGAGCCTCCAGGCTCGCCAGAAACACGGGGCATCAAGCTCCATTCGGAGCTTGATACATATGCCCCATGGTGTCTAAATCTAGATTACTATCGCTATCGTTTCAGGGTAATAATTTATTTGGTTGTCAAATGGATTCTATTATCTCTACTATCACTGGGGGAAAAGGAGTTTTTCTGCCCCAAGATAAGAAATCTAAGGGTAAGTTTAAAGCTCTCAATCGTTTTCGTTTCTTTCATTAGAATAGAGAACAAAAAACCTCTCCTTCCCATAAGGCATCTGGCTCTCATTGAAGACCATCTCCAAATTGGAATAAATCCAAGCCTTATAAGAAACCAAATCCAGCCCCTAAGACTAAGACTATGAAGGTGCAGCCCTCAAACCAGTTCAACTGGTGGGGAGCAGATTGAAATTATTTGAAGACATTTGGACAGATTCTATTAAAAATCAGTGAATTCAGGATATTGTTTCTCAAGGGTATTGAATAGGTATCAGAATAAGACCTCCCTTGAGAAGATGCTTTCTCATGTTCCAACAAACCCTGTGAAGGCTCAGGCTTTTCGGAAGTGTGTTTCAGACCTAGAGCTTTCAGGGGTGATTGTCCCAGTTCCTCAGCAGCAACAGGGTTTGGGTTTTTAATTAAATCCTGGATCTGAAAATTTTAAATTTTTTGTAAGAGTCACAACTTTCAAGATGGTGACTATAAGGACTATTCTGCCTTTTGTTCAGCAAGGTCATTTCATGTCCACAATAGTCTTACTCAACGCTTATCTTCACATTCCGATTCATCCAGACCACTATCGTTTTCTGAGATTCTCTTTTCTAGACAAGCATTACTAAATTGACGCTCTTCCTTTTGGCCTAGCAACAGCTCCAAGAATTTTATTGAAGGTTCTCGTGCCCTTCTATCTGTAATCAGAGAGCAGGGTATTTTGTGGTGTTTCCTTATTTGGACGATATCTTGGTACTAGCTCAATCTTTTCATTTAGCAGAATTTCACACAAAACAACTAGTGTGGTTTCTTCAAAGACATGGTTGGAGGATCAATTTACAAAAGAGTTTCTTGATTCCTCAGACAAGGGTCACCTTTTTAGGTTTCTAGATAGATTCAGTGTCCATGACTCTTTCTCTAACAGACAAGAGACAAATGAAGTTGGTTTAAGCTTGTCTAAACCTTCAGTCTCTATCATTCCCTTCAGTGCATGGAAGTTTTAGGTCTCATGACTGCAGCATCGGACGCAATCCCCTTTGCTCATTTCCATATGAGACATCTACAGCTTTGCATGTTGCACCAATGGTGCAGGGATTATACTCCAATATCACAGTTGATATACTTAAATCCCTCTCTCTGACTTGGTGGTTAAACCATCACCTTATTGTTCAAGGGGCCTCCTTTGTTCGTCATTCCTGGACTGTGATCTCAACAGATGCAAGTCTTACAGGTTGGGAAGCTGTCTGAGGGTCTCTGACAGCACAAGGGGTTTGGAATACTCAAGAGGAGAGGTTACCAATCAATATTTTAGAACTATTTTCAGAGCTCTTCAGGCTTGGAGGCATATTTATGATTGTGCGAGTGGTTATGATTCGATATAGCGGATCATGTCCACTGCACATCGATAAATGCTGACAGCATATGCTGTCTGCATTTATCATTGCACCAGCAAATCTTGTGAACTGCTGGTGCAATGCTGCCCCCTACAGATTTGCGGCCAATCGGTCACTAGCAGGGGGTGTCAATCAACCCGATCGTATTCGATCGGGTTGATTTCTGTCCGCCACCTCAGAGCAGGCGGACAGGTTATGGAGCAGCGGTCTTTAGACCGCTGATTCATTACTTCTGTTTCTGGCGAGCCTCCGTATGGAACTTGATAAATATGCCCCTTGGCCTCTATTGAAGAGAGAACTTTACATTCATTTTCAGACAGACAATATCACAACAGTGGCATATGACAATCATCAAGGAGGGACTTGCAGTCCTTCAGTAATGGAAGAAGTATCTCGGATACTTTCTTGGGCCGAATCCAACTCTTGTCAAATTTCTGCGATTCATATCCCATGTAGACAATTGGGAAGCGGATTATCTCAGCCATCAGACTTTACATCTGGGGGAGTGGTCTCTCCATCCAGATGTGTTTTTTCATCTTGTACAGATGTGGAGTCTTCCGAAAATAGATCTGATGGCCTCTTGTCTAAACAAAAAACTTCCCAGATACCTTTCCAGGTCTAAGGATCCTCAGGCGGAGATGGTGGATGCTTTAGCAGTTCCTTGGTTTTACCAACCTGCTTAAATTTTTCCGCCTCTGGTTCTTCTTCCAAGGGTGATCTCCAAGATTATAATGGAACAATCTTATGTGTTTCTGATAGTACCAGCATGGCCTCACAGGTTTTGGTATGCGGATCTTGTCTGGATGTCCTGTTGCCAGCCTTGGCCACTTCCTTTACGGCCAGACCTTCTGTCTCAAGGGTAATTTTTCCATCAGGATCTCAAATCTCTAAATTTGAAGGCATGGAAATTGAACGCGTAGTGCTTAGTCATAGAGGTTTCTCTGACTCAGTGATTAGCACTATGATACAGGCTCGTAAGTCTGTTTCAAGGAAGATTTATCATCGGGTTTGGAAAACATATATTTTATGGTGTTCCACTCATGATTATTCTTGGCATTCTTTCAGAATTCCTAGGATTTTACAGTTTTTTCAGGATGGTTTGGATAAAGGGTTGTCTGCAAATACTTTGAAAGGACAAATCTCTGCTCTTTCTGTCTTATTCCATAGAAAGATTGCTAAGCTTCCTAATATTCACTGTTTTGTTCAGGCTTTGATTAGTATCAAACCTGTTATAAAAACTATTCTCCAATCTCTTTGGTCTCAATTTGGTATTGCAAATTTTACAGGCTCCTCTTTTGAGCCTATGCATTCTCTTAGTATTAAATTACTTTCTTGGAAAGTGTTATTTTTTTTGGCTATCTCTTCTGCTAGAAGAGTTTCTAAATTGTCTGCTCTCTCTTGTGAGTCTCATCTGATTTTCCATCAATAGGGAAACGGCCAGGAGCTTGCGGCCGAGAAACGCGTTTTAAGCTCATCAAATAAAACAACCATTGTTTTTATTCTAAGCTTTGTTACAGCTTTTTTATTCTATTGGATCCTATTGCTTCCTGGGGGCTCTTTGAACTCACAAGCAGTCTTGTATTCACGGACACTGCTGCCTACTCCCGATACAAAGTGGAAGCCGCACATTACAACCAGTGCCAACACAGAAGATCCTCTGTGTGTTACGGAGGAGAGTCCACGGCTGTGCCTTTGATATATTGGAGGATCCACATCCCAGTGTACTGACTGCTGCTGAATGTCAGCCTGCACATTCACACTTCTTTTTATAAGAGTGCCAGTACTCTTGTGAGTATATTTCCATTTGTTTGTCTTTTTGTGATTTCACATTTTGAAGTTTATCTGCACTATGAGGCGCTGTCTTTCTATGTTCACTCTACAGATGCACTGATTGATTACTCAGTTCCAAGACCAGCAGCCCAGCGTACCAACTTACTATTGCACCAGAGACTAAGTTACCCTTTGTGATATCGCCCACAACCATTTTTTGGACACTTTATGATAAGCACATTTATATACATATGCTTTGAGTGTTATGAATATAAGTCTAAGAATTTCTTTTTGCCTTTTAACTTTTCCTTCTATTTTATTTCTATTTATTTTGTTTCTTTTATTACTATTCTTATTTATTTCTATTTTTTATGACATTGTAACTTTGTATCACATTTATTTGCCTCACGAATCTAATTGGTATAGAGACCAAATAGTTTTATCTTGTTACCATGTTTTAAATGATATTGTATTTATAGTGGCGCACTCTATTACTATACACCCGGTATAGTTTTGCACAGTGTGTGAATATGTGTGTGCTCTGTAGTGTGTGAATATGTGTGAGCTCTGTAGTGTGTGAATATGTGTGTACTCTGTAGTGTGTGTATATGTGTGTGCTCTTTAGTGTGTGAATATGTGTGTGCTCTGTAGTGTGTGAATATGTGTGTGCTCTGTAGTGTGTGAATATGTGTGTACTCTGTAGTGTGTGTATATGTGTGTGCTCTGTAGTGTGTCAATATGTGTATGCTCTGTAGTGTGTGAATATGTGTGTGCTCTGTAGTGTGTGAATATGTGTGTGCATATGTGTGTGCTCTTTAGTGTGTGAATATGTGTATGCTCTGTAGTGTGTGCATATGTGTGTATATGTGTGTGCTCTGTAGTGTGTGTATATGTGTATGCTCTGTAGTGTGTGTATATGTGTGTGCTCTGTAGTGTGTGTATATGTGTGTGCTCTGTAGTGTGTGCATATGTGTGTGCTCTGTAGTGTGTGTATATGTGTTTGCTCTGTAGTGTGTGTATATGTGTGTGTATATGTGTGTGCTGTGTAGTGTGTGTATATGTGTGTGCTCTGTAGTGTGTGAATATGTGTGTGCTGTGTAGTGTGTGAATATGTGTGTGCTGTGTAGTGTGTGTATATGTGTGTGCTCTGTAGTGTGTGAATATGTGTGTGCATATGTGTGTGCTCTGTAGTGTGTGAATATGTGTATGCTCTGTAGTGTGTGCATATGTGTGTGCTCTGTAGTGTGTGTATATGTGTGTGCTCTGTAGTGTGTGTATATGTGTATGCTCTGTAGTGTGTGTATATGTGTGTGCTCTGTAGTGTGTGTATATGTGTGTGCTGTGTAGTGTGTGAATATGTGTATGCTCTGTAGTGTGTGTATATGTGTGTGCTGTGTAGTGTGTGTATATGTGTGTGAATATGTGTGTGCAGTGTAGTGTGTGAATATGTGTGTGCTGTGTAGTTTGTGAATATGTGTGTGCTCTGTAGTGTGTGAATATGTGTGTGCTCTGTAGTGTGTGAATATGTGTGTGCTCTGTAGCGTGTGAATATGTGTGTGCTCTGTAGTGTGTGAATATGTGTGTGCTCTGTAGTGTGTGAATATGTGTGTGCTCTGTAGCGTGTGAATATGTGTGTGCTCTGTAGTGTGTGAATATGTGTATGCTCTGTAGTGTGTGAATATGTGTGTGCTGTGTAGTGTGTGAATATGTGTATGCTCTGTAGTGTGTGAATATGTGTGTGCTCTGTAGTGTGTGCATATGTGTGTGCTGTGTAGTGTGTGAATATGTGTATGCTCTGTAGTGTGTGAATATGTGTGTGCTCTGTAGTGTGTGCATATGTGTGTGCTGTGTAGTGTGTGAATATGTGTATGCTCTGTAGTGTGTGCATATGTGTGTGCTCTGTAGTGTGTGTATATGTGTGTGCTCTGTAGTGTGTGTATATGTGTGTGCTCTGTAGTGTGTGCATATGTGTGTATGCTCTGTAGTGTGTGCATGTGTGTGTGCGTTTACATGTATTCGTGCGTGCTCTGTGGATGATCCACTGCTGGTCTTATATTCCTAGTTTAAAAAAACAGACTACTATATACACAATCCGTATCTAATAGCGTGCTATTAACTTGTGAGATCTGTAGCCTTAGGAACAATGTATACCATATATAGCAGTCTTTCTTCAAAATAACAGTGAAGAGATTATAAGATGTCTTAGAGCTGGAATCCCTGTGTGGTTTGAGATGGAGCAGCTATGATATTATGTTGCAAGCAGCGTTTGCTGGCAAACTTTACCTTGTTTGCTTGTGTCTTCTTGATACCCCGTGATGTGCTATTTCTCACGTGGTGGATCGCGATGTTCCGTTGTTTCTTCTTTCATCCGATGGTGATAGCAATTCTTCTTGTTTGTAAGCAGTGCACTGCTTTGGTAAGATTTTCTTTTATTGACAAAGACTGACAAGCCGAAACGCGTAGATTACCTGATCACTGGATTGCAAACTTAAGGTGAAGCTGGTTGAAACCGAGGTTCTGTGACGAATAACGGAGGACCTTGAATCCCTATCAGAACAACCCACCAGCGGAATACACCACAGATGCATAACCTGCTAAGTTTGCAGCAACTTTACCACCCCATAATAGAAAATACTACCAAAGCAATGCACTGCCTACAAACAAGAATTGCTATCACCATCGGATGAAAGAAGAAACAACGGAACATCGCGATCCACCACGTGAGTAAAAGTCTCTCAGTGTCTAACGGTGCCTGTTCAGGCTAATACAATTTATTATTACTTTTTGTAAAACTGTACTGGGATATAAATTATTTAAACTTGTGTCATAAAATAGTAATTTATTAATTATTTCTTCAAGTTAAAAAACTATTTACAGTGAGTGATGATCGTACACCTTGGGGTAGATTTATCAATGTGCAGGTGGACATCGATAAATGCTGACAGCGTACGGTGTCAGCATTTATCATTGCACAAGCATTTCTAGTGAAATGCTTGTGCAATGTCACCCCCTGCAGATTTGCGGCAAATCGGCCGCTAGTAGGGGGTGTCAATCAACCCGATTGTATGTGATCGGGCGGATTGCTGTCCCGATTGCTGTCTGCCGCCTTCTTAACTCCTGCTTCTGGCGAGCCTGAAGGCTCGTGCGGAAACAGGTGAATACGGGGCTTGATAAATTGGCCCCCTTGAATTAAAACCACTTAAACTTGAATAACAGAAATGACAGATTATGGGATTGGTTAAATAAGCAGATAAACTATTGTAGGGAGATTACATCATATAATATAAAAAGAAATTCCTGAGGAGGAAAAAACTTAAGAGGATGCGCTTGGAACACAGGTTATCAAAGTGGGACCTACCACTTTATGATTGGGTTTGTACCCGTATGCATAAATAAAAAAAAAAAAAAAAAAAAAAAATATTTTTTTATAAACAGCACAGTGTTTGGTATGTGTAAAAAATTATAATAATGACGAAAATAAATTGTGTGTAAAACAAGTGCTCAGGACAATTTGTGTATAATATTAGTGATACATTGAAATAATCAGATATCACAGATAAACAATGATATTTGTGGCGATTAGTAAAATATATAAAAAAAGTACTTATCAATGTCCCAAAAATTGCTGTGATGTAAAAAATAAGTGTCCAATCCTAATATGTGAACAGTGATGTGTTCAGGTGTTTGGCGTGCTCCTCTTGTGTCCCGCGGTGCGATGGGTCAGGGTGTCTAGAATGGAAGATAAACAAGGGGCGCCAACATAGTGTGAATCGTTCAAACAACAAATATAAAAGTGATGTGCAAAAAACTACTCACAAGGAAAGTGGCACCTTAAATGAATAAGGTGCGATAAAGCAGGCTGACATTCAAATTCCAGCAGTCAGTACGCTGGAGGTCTCACCCAGAGGACCTGTGGAATCCAGATAGGCGTCTAGAAAGTAGCACCCACGTTTTTCAGGGCCAATGGCCGGACCAGGTGAGCTGCAAGCTGATAGGTGTTCTCCTGCTGCACTCACGCCACCGAGACTTTTCTCCAAAAACGACAGTGTCAGTGTATGAAAGGTTCCGTGGTAAAAGTCCTGTTTCAAAAACAAGTGGATCGTGGAAAGAAGCAAAAATACCGGGTCGTGGTATAAAACAAACAGTATTTATTTTGCAACGCGTTTCTCAGTCTATTCCAGACCGTTTCATCAGGCAATGCCTGATGAAACGGTCTGGAATAGACTGAGAAACGCGTTGCAAAATAAATACTGTTTGTTTTATACCACGACCCGGTATTTTTGCTTCTTTCCACGATCCACTTGTTTTTGAAACAGGACTTTTACCACGGAACCTTTCATACACTGACACTGTCGTTTTTGGAGAAAAGTCTCGGTGGCGTGAGTGCAGCAGGAGAACACCTATCAGCTTGCAGCTCACCTGGTCCGGCCATTGGCCCTGAAAAACGTGGGTGCTACTTTCTAGACGCCTATCTGGATTCCACAGGTCCTCTGGGTGAGACCTCCAGCGTACTGACTGCTGGAATTTGAATGTCAGCCTGCTTTATCGCACCTTATTCATTTAAGGTGCCACTTTCCTTGTGAGTAGTTTTTTGCACATCACTTTTATATTTGTTGTTTGAACGATTCACACTATGTTGGCGCCCCTTGTTTATCTTCCATTCTAGATTACATCATATAGTATAATGTAAAGGTACGCTGTAATCTCCCTACAATTATTTATCTTGTTATTTAATCAATCCCTTCATCAGTAATTTCTGTGTTTCCAGTTTAAGTAGTTTTAATTCAAGGTGTACGATCACCACTCACTGTAAATAGCTTTTTAACTTGATGAAATAAAGAATTAATATATTACTGTTTTAGGAAACTAGTTAAGATAATCCGTATCACTGTATATTTTCTTATTTTATAACATAATTTGTGTCATGGGCCTCCTTTTCTAATTAGTTGTATATAGTATATATATATATATATATATATATATATATATATATATATATATATATATATATATATATATATATATATAGTATTTTTTTTATTTATTTTTGAAACAGTGTGATAGGGTATGATATTCTGCACAAGAATGTAGTTCACCATCCTTCTCTGTGAAAAAAAAAGATACTGCCACCTGCTGGAGAAATGGAAAATCAGATAAACACCTTAGCTAGATTTTCTTTAATACATTCTTTCAGGTGTTTTAATTTTGCTTCAGAAAGGACAATCATAAAGTATCTGTGGAGGTAATACTAATTTATCAGCCTTCTGATTGCTAAATATATCTTGACATTATCCATATTTTTCAGGGTGTGTAGACTGTACTGCTACAATTAGAACAAAGAGGACACTGAGGGGCATATTTATCAAGCTCTGAGGCGACGAACAGAAATCAACCTGACTTAATACGATTGGGTTGATTGACACCCCCTGCTAGCGATGTATCATGTCCGCTCGCACATTGATAAATACGCCCCTGTGTCGTTGCAGTACAGATTTTCCTAAATTCCAATTAATAGAGGGATTATGAAGATGTAACAGCCAATGATTACAAGGAACAGGGGGTTGGTATTTAAGTGAGTTCTTGATCAATGTGCAGAGCTGTAGTGGAAATGTCTTGGCCATATTAGGGCTTTATTTATGGGTGCTATCACCTGGAATTGGAAAAGGCAAGATATTTTTTTGATTGGCAGTATGGTGAGTGAGTCAATGATAGTTCCACTTGTCTGTTGTAGATAAAGGAAGTTGCATAAGTGTAGAATAAAAGTATATGAGGATGTGTTTGAGCAGCAAGGGATGTTTGCTAGGGAGACTTCACTCAACAACTAACATAATGATAAGAATCCATGTCTGGTCCATCTGGTTTACAAAATGATTCATAGCTTCTAAAGAACACAGAAGATCAACATTGGCTTATTATTTTTTATGGTGTCAGGAAGGTCCAAAAGGATTCCATTTAAAATGATCGATTCATGCCAGGGTGTATCACTAGAAACTCTTCTGAATACTGTTTAACATTCTCCTATAGAAGGTTAGTCCTCACAGTGGGTGGTTTGAAGCAATACCTCATAGAGACCATCATAAAGAGGGTGCATAGACTTCATGAATGTATCCCATGAATCCAAGATATGACTTCTAGAATTTTAAAAGAGAGGTGACAGTATTTCACAGATAAATGGCTTGACATGAGTTGTTAAAGGCTCAAAATTTTACTGTTAGGAGGTAGGTTCAGCCACCTGAGAAATGTTCTTTTGCTTGAAAGCATCACTGAACTCCACATGCTTGGTCCCAGGAATGCTGTAGACTGGATGTGAGTCATTCAAAGGACCATTAAATGCAGTAGAATTACATATTAAAAAGACAGCTCAATAGAACTTTCCTACAAATTTCAAAGTTGTTTCCATCTTCCTTCCCCCAACAAGTGTCGCAAAACACATCAAAAATACATTTAAAAGTACAGTTACACTCAAATAACACTATCTCATAAAATTATTAAATAAAAATATTGCATTAAAAAGTAATAAGGGCTCAAAGATGAGGTCTTAGGTGTTAGAAAAAAATCTGCAAAGGACTTGAACATAGAGATACATAATATACAGTACATGTCTAAAGATGTATATGTATGCATATATATATATAAATATATATATATATATATATATATTTATAAAAGTGTACATATGTATTTATATGTATGTATATATGTATTTACAGACATATATATATACACACACATACATATGTATACCTACAGTATATAGAGCCCTTTGCAGTCAAGTTAAAAAAATAAAAATAAAATCATATTTATGCAATATTTATATTTAATAGTGTTATACTGTGTATTTACTGTAAATATTATACATTCCAATGTTCTGCACATAGCAGAATATGTTCTATGTATTTTTAAACAGGTATTCCTATATATATCTGTATATATCTATACCTAAATATAATCATGTATATATAGGTATAAGTATATATTTTTGTAAAAATCCATCAAATATATATCTAAATATCTCTTTAAGAATAAAAAGAACATATTCTGCTATGTTTTTTCCCCAACTTTTTCGGCTCCATGAAGTCTATAGGTGAATGCGATTTTGGGTTCACGACTTCTCAAAGTCTATTTGTTACCGTGACGTTACGAATGCGAAAGCACAAACTTTTTACTTTCAACTCGTAATACAAACTCGAATCTCCTAGTGTAAAAAAAAAAGTACTTCTAGTGGTTTTAACACTCAAACATGAGCACAAACTACCGCTCCACTCGTATTCTAGCCCTTAGTGAGCTAAATGTTAAAACATCAGCTATCAAATCTGACCTTATTTGAACATTTTGAAGTAAATTGATTGGCTAAGGCAAGTTCAAGGTCTTTGGAACTGGATTCATTCCCATTCTATAAAGAAAAGTGTTCTAATCTTTCCAAACATTGGGAAGTTGACATCCCCTATTTAACAAATTGAGCTAATTATGGGTTCAGTCCTTGGTCTGGTTTACTGTGTAACTCAAGATTTCAGTGTAATGAGAGGATGTGGTTGAACGAGGAGAACAATGCAAATTATTCCACATAGAAGCTGAGAACATTCAAACATCCTAGCCACAAATCCTTCAGAGATGTCAAATAAGAAACCCAGCAGCTTATACAGCACAAGTTAGTTCTAGGAATTCTTTTTAAATAGCTGAGGGGATTGTGGGTAATTATGTACAGCTAAAAACCTTAAAGGGACAGTAAAGTAAAAAATAAACGTTTGTGATTCAGATAGAGCTTGAAATTATAAACCACTTTCCAATTTACTTCTATTATCTAATTTGCTTTGTTCTTTTGGTATTTTTTGTTGAAAAGCATACTTAGGTATGCTCAGGAGCAGCAATGCACTTCTGGGAGCTAGCTGCTGATTGAGGGCTGCACATATATGCCTCTTGTCATTGGCTCACCTAATGGGGCATATTTATCAAGCTCCGTATGGCCCGATGAAAACAGAAGTTTTCAAGAAGTTATGAAGCAGCGATCTAAAGACCGCTCGCTGCTCCATAACTTGTCCACCTGCTCTGAGGCAGCGGACAGCACCCCCTACTCGTGGACGATAGGCCGCGAATCTGTAGGGGGCGGCATTGCACCATCAGTTCACAAGAACTGCTGGTGCAATGATAAATGCCGACCAATGTGTTCAGCCAGCAGCGATGTGCAGTGGACATGATACGCTACTTCATGTCCGCTCGCACATTGTTAAATATGCCCCAATGTGTTCAGCTAGCTCCCAGAAGTGCATTGCTGCTCATTCAACAAAGGATACCAAAAGAATGAAGCATATTTGATCATAGAAGTAAATTGTAAAGTTGTTTAAAATTGCTATAAATCTGCTATAAATCTGAATCATGACATTTTGGGTTTTATGTCCATTTAATCGTTTAGACTTCCTTAAAGGGACAATGTCGTTTTTTAAACATAATGTTCTGAATAAGCAATGTTTTTGCTTGTTACACTGACAGAGGGCCCTTTTTCACAAGTAAATCAAAGGCATTTGTCCTTATCAACAAGTGAGGATTAGGAGGAAGTACAAAATCAACGCTGCAATTGTAGTTCTAACTTTAAATTTTATATTTTTAGTTTTAATTGTTTATTAATTAATAGACACACACACATCTGGTAAGCCAATGACAAGAGTCATATGTACAGCCACCAATCATCCGCTAGTTCTTAGCTGTGCAGTACTGCTCCTGAGCCTACCTAGGTATGCTTTTAAACAAAGGATATAAATAAACAAAGCAAATTAGTTAATAGGAGTAAATAGGAACGTTATTTAAAATTGAAGGCTCTATCTGAAATTTAAAATTTTACTTCACCGTCCCTTTAAAAAGAGTGTTCAAACATATAAGGCAGTTAGGCAGATGTTGAATTAATGAGGTGCCATGTTTCAATAGTACTTTTGCTGCATTTGTTTTGCTTCCATGAAGGTCTGATAAAAACCATGCCATGCCTGTGAGATGTCAGCTTTTCATGTTTAAAACAGCTTTACTGATATAGGCCTAGATTACATGTGAAGCGCAAAAATATTAGCGATATTGAGCTCTAACACTGCTCATCTTAAATGAATAGTACTCTTGTTAATGCACTCATATTACAGGTGAAAAGGAAAACGTTTTCGGTCAAGCGAAAGCCTCAGACACACTAACATCTGGAGGTCAGATAGAACGGCTGAGCTAACTCCGTTTTCCCATAAACATATATGGGGTGCGCTACAAAAACCTGTTCTGGCTTTTGCTTGCTTGCTTATCCAAAAGTGCATGTCGGACGGACATGATCCGCAACAGCGGATCATGTCCATCCGACACTTAGTAAATCGGCCCCTAACCCTGAAGAGCCTTAAAGATAGCTCTGAGCTCTAGTACATTGATAGGTAATACGATCTCCTGAGGTAACCAGATACGCTGTGCTGTCTTTTGACCCCAGACTGCTCCAAATCTGGCTAGATGACATATGTGGTAATTATTTGCCAAGAGTGGTGAAAGAAACTAATTCCCTTTACCAGTGGTTCTGGAGCTACCCATCATGGAAGATAATCTCTTGTGGTCTGATCCAAATGGATCAATTGAGACAGATATGAATGATCCCTGTCCCATTGCTTGAGCATGCAAAGTTGAAGTGGTCACAGTTGAAACCTTGCAAAATGTATGGCTTCAGACTCACTGCCTCCATACACTGGGCTACTGAAGGGATAGCAGTGGACTTCAGTTTCTAACAGGTTAATTAAAGTTTGACCCTGAGTTGTTCAGTCAAGCACAGTTTCAGAACCACAGAATCTATGGTTGCTCCTTAGAAGCAAACCCTTGTGCTGGGAATCAAGGAACTTTTGGGCACATTAACTTTCCAGTCATGTCTCAGAAGAAACCAGAGTAGTTTCTCCATGTGAGAGGTTACATGTTGAAAAGAATGAGCCTGTACCGGCACCCTCTGGGCTCGAAAAACAGACAGAAGTTTTCCCAGTGCTTTGGTAAATATCTGAGGGGCCATAGCCAGACCAAACGTTAAAGCTATGGGACCGATTTATGATGGCCTGAATGGGGCCATATCTCTCTGTTTCCACGCGAGCCTTCTGGCTCGCCGAAAACAGGAGTTAAGAAGCAGTGATCTTAAGACCGCTGCTCCTTAACTCATACACCGCCTCTGATCATGTACGATTGGGCTGATTGACACCCCCTGCTAGCGGCCAATCTAGATTGCTAGATTGGCCGTGAATCTGCAGGGGGTGGCATTGCACAAGCAGTTTACTAGAACTGCTTGTGCAATGCTAAATGCTGACAGCGCATCATGTCCGCCAGGAATTGTTAAATCGGCCCCTATGAATTTATAGTGATTGTTCAGAAAAACAAAACAAAGGAACTGGTGATGATCCAGATGAATAGGAATGTGTAGATAAGCGGCAAAAAAGAAGAAAGGTCCAATGGCACTACACTATAAATTGATGAGAACTACTGCCTAGTAAATGGATACTCAAGTGATGTCACTTTGAGTTCCTAGGTAGGTGCTGTGTATAATAGAAACTAGTATTAACAGAATTTGTGGAGAATAAAAAATACCTCCACAAACAGATAGCACTCCAGAGTCCTAAGAGGTGGGTTAATCCCAATACAAGAATAACGTATGACAGAGAACAAATGTCAAATGTAAATAAATGACAAAAATGGGTTAGATAGTGAGAATGGATAAAATCTAACTTTTAATAATTAATTAAAATTACTACCACACATAAACAACATACAGATTAAAACTACGAATAGGGGGCAGTACAGCGTGTCAAAAATTAATAGATGCTATCAATATAGCATCAACAATATCACAGCAGTGTATGATAGATAGATATTGAAAGAAAGGGAGTCGCTAGCGATAATAGCTAGTGTGCTCAACTAAATATCACCTAAAGTAATAGTGTCAGCCGTAAAGGATCAGCCCAGGATTCAACCCAACTGCTAGCGTGAAAAGTAAAACACACGCTAGCACACTGAGAAATATCCAGGACGTGACCCACTCAGGATTGATTAAAGCAAATGTCCCTTTAAGAAGATTAATAAACAAACAAAGTAAAGTTTTCCTTTTAGCAGGTGTGATAAAGCAAATGACCCTTAAAGCAGGTTAGCAAACAAACAAGGAATTCCTTTTAGCAGGTTTGGATAAAGCAAATGTCCCTTTAAGCAGGTTAGCAAACAAACTGAGAGGTATTCCTTTAGCAGGTTTGGATTAAGCAAATGTCCCTTTAAGCAGGTTAGCAAACAAACAGAGAGGTATTCAGGCAAAGGAAAGTCTGGCAAGGAAGGAAGAGACTTCTGCATATTACTCACTCAGGTCCGGTCCGGCATGAAGAGAGAGACAAACGGGCCCCAAGTAAGATCTCCCGCCGAGATTTGAAGGCAGGGAGACTCTGACGTCAGGAGGTGTGTCAGATACCGCGTCACGTTGCTAGGCAACGTGACGTGAGACAGAGGATATCCGTGAGCCGCGGCGACACGGCAATGAGCGGATCAGATACATGACAAATAGGTTAAATGAGTATGGATAGTAACTCCTACTCATGGGGTAATGTATTAATATCAGAGGAGCAGGCAGGTGGATTGCTAAAGTAGAAGTGACCATATGATCAAACTCTGGTATGGTACAAACAGAGATTGGACTAATACACAAAAAAACTACTTAACAGTAAAATGCAAGCCCACAATATGTTATGCAAGCCCACAAAGATATGCTACGTGTCAGTTAGAATTACTAACAAATTAGTATAGGAATGTACTCGTGATGGAACAAGGAAAATATAAATAGCGTAAGATATTATTATATCCTCATTGTGTTAAATTAAGGTATATAGTGGGTTAATATACATGCTAGTATAGTCCTGTTCACCATAAGTGTAATCCTAAATTGACCGGAACTTAGTCTCTAGCTTATAATAGAACACGGTGACTAATGTTGCAATTAAGTTGTCCCCAGTGGAACATTCATTCATTGGATTCTAGCAACAAACAGTACATTAATAAGTTAAGCTAATATGTTTGTATCTTAGCAGACCCCCACTTTCAAGAATACCCTTGATTACTTAGAATATAAGATTGGTCAAAAGGTATTTAAATAGTGATGGCACACACAAGGTTAAACTCGGTACATAACAGTTGTATCCACTTAAGCATGAGCTAGGTAATTTATTATGATGATTTCTTTGTTTGACACAAAAATAGCTAGTTGTAGTAAGTCTGAGCTGATTATTAAAAAATGATTGTACATCCAAGTAGTAACAGCACTAAATGAAGCCCATAATCAAATAGCCAATCATTTATAAAATAGCTACGATTAGCTACGAACAGTGTTCTATATATAGTGTTGGTGCTTATAACTGGAGTGGCAGCTACAGTATTAAATGATCACAATACTGATTGTGGCAAATACCTCTTAATACCTCTTAAATGCCTTGCTGTTTATGAAATAAAGTATAGTTTTGCACAGTGAGTTAGAAAATAAAGACCCACTTTGGTAAATCAAATATGCGTGAGGGCTAGAGAGGTTTAACAGGTGAAGGCGCCGGAATGGTTGTCATACTGAACATCGTAATCTCATGTGAATAGAGTTTGAATAGCGACAGCCAGACCGGGTCTCCACACAGCGTTATACCATTGACTGTTACCCTAATCGCCCTGCTGTTCACAATTACCGGAGCGGGTAAATCGCTATTAGACTATCGTTACTGCTGCTAGTAATAACATCTACAGGGACACGCTGATCGTACCCCTCTACACGCATCCTAAAACACAGGAGTTCACTGGACTCCTCACCATTGCCCTAACATGTTTCGCCGCTTGTCGGCTTTGTCAAAGGGTGCTATATTGATAGCATCTATTAATTTTTGACACGCTGTACTGCCCCCTATTCGTAGTTTTAATCTGTATGTTGTTTATGTGTGGAAGTAATTTTAATTAATTATTAAAAGTTATATTTTATCCATTTTCACTACTATCTAACCCATTTTTGTAATTTATTTACATTTGACATTTGTTCTCTGTGACACGTTATTCTTGTATTGGGATTAACCCGCCTCTTAGGACTCTGGAGTGCTATCTGTGTATACTTGTTTGTGGAGGGTTTTTTACTCTCCACAAATTCTGTTAATGTGTAGATAAGCGTTTACCATAGTCATGAATTGACCCTGAATGACCATAGGTAGAATGGATCTTATTGTTTCCATTTTGAAAGAAGGAACCTTCAAGAATTTGTTTAGAATGTTTCGCTCCAGAATGGGTCTGAATGTTCCCTCGTTCTTTGGCACTATGAAGAAATTGATCTAACTTGGGTACTGGGACAATTACCCTCTTTTTTCCAGATCTCTTATAGAAGGCTACTCTCTTTTTTGGATATTTGAAAATGTGAGACAGAATAAACCTTCCTCTTGGAGGATAAGACCTGAAACCTATTCACTATCCCTTGGGATATGTCCATGACCCAAGGATCCTGAACAGATTGAGCCCAGGCTTCCTGAAAAAGGCTTAATCTGCCCTCTACTGAAGAAGAGTCTGGATCGGGGGCCGCACCTTAATGACGATTCATTGTCTGAAGACGGCTTCCTTAGCTGTATGGACTTATTCCAGGTAGAATTTGGCCTCCAGATAGATTTTGATGAATCCAACTTTTGGTAGGAATAGGTTTTCTGTTGTCTGTTGTTGCAAAAACAGCAAAAGTGGCTATTTGCCTTTCCCTTAGGCCTGTTCTAATTATCATTAGGCATAACAAAGACTTTCTCTTAAAGGGCATTGATAGAAATGTTGATTTTGAAACCATATCTGTTGACCATAATTTCAACCAAAGTGTCCTGCGGCACAGAACTGCTAAAGCCATATTATTAGCATTGATGCATATAATCTATAATACCACATCACAAATAAAAACATTTGCTTTCTTTAAAGCCTGGATGCATTCCTGAATATCCTCTAGAGAAGATTCTTTCAAAACAAATTAATTCAGGCAATCACACCAGAAAGGAGCTGCTCCAACTACCGCTGTAATACTCAATGCAGGTTGGAACATTAGTCCTCCTTGCAGGATTCCCTCCAGTTTTATGTCCATAGGATCTTTAAGGGGACACTAAATTCAAAATTACATTTTTATAATTCAGAAAGAGCATGCAGTTTTAAGAGACTATCCATTTTACTTCTATAAGCAAATTTTGTTAATTATTTTTATATACAGACTTTCTGAGGCACCAGCTCATATGGAGCTTGTGCACAAGTTCACAGGCTAGTCTGTAATTGGCTGATGGCTGTCACATGATACAGGTGGCCCGCAAATGGGAAGAAAAAAAATCTCAGATAAAGAATCTACTGCTTATTTAAATTCATATTTTCTGTTATTGCTTTGTCTTTTTATTATGCACTTGTTAATGATACATTTCTACTGTATTTAGTGGTCGTGTAAATGAAGTGCTATCCTCTAATACAGTTATTTTCAACCTTTTTTTTGCTGTGGCACACTTTTTTACATTTAAAAAATCCTGTGGCACACCACCATCCCAAAATTTTATGAAATCACACATTGTAGTCTAATACAGCATATATATACAGTATATGTATGTGTGTATGTATACTGTGTGTATGTGTATATATATATATACACACACACATACTGTATATATTGTACTGTGATGTCATGCCTCCTACAGACTATATGTGACATATTGACATTCATTCACAAACAATCATAATGATTGTCTGTCTGTGAATGAATGTAAATATGTCATGGTTATAAATAATGCCTGCCTGTCTGCCTGATGAGCCTGTCACATACCTCCCAATATTTCAAAATTTGAAAGAGGGACACCCCTGCACTGGGAGTAAAAAACAAGCAAAATTTAAAAAATATGTCACACTGTTGTCAGTCTGCCGCGGCACACCTGAGGATCTCTCATGGCACACTAGTGTGCCACGGCACACTGGTTGAAAAACACTGCTCTAATAATATAGTGGTCCTTCTGGTTAAAGTAGATATGGCACCATCTACTTTTGGGATGATACCCCATAATTCTAAACTAGCCTCAGGAACTGGGAAAGGTAATCTGAGACACTAGAGTAGGAACAGGGAAAGTATCAGGATCCTTAGATTTAGGCTTGAAAATTAAATCCAATTTTCAGTACTGTCTTGTCATCTGCCGGTTTAACCCCCTGTACTCCAAGGATCTGTAAAATCTCCTTCAGTAAGGAGTGAAGGGCTTCCATCTTGAACTGAAAAGTAATGTACTCAGACTCCTTCTCTGAGTCAGTCACCCAAGGAAATCTCTCCCTCTGTAGAGGATAAAAAAAATCCTTTACAGGTTGTGCTAAAGGAAAACCTCTGGATTAGGAGTCAGTTGTTTCTCTTTACATTTGTGCTTACTTGCATGTGGCAATGCAGCCATAGGGGCTGAAATATCAAGGGCCAAATGGCCCCTGATGCCCCTGTTTCTGTGCGAGCCTTTAGGCTCGCCGGAAACAGCAGTTATAAAGCAGCGGTCTTAAGACTGCTGCTCTTTAACTGGTCCGTCTGCTCTGATACTGCGAACATCAATCCATCCGATCCTATACAATCGGGCTGATTGACACCCCCTGATAGCGACCGATTGCCCGCGCATCTGCAGGGGGTGGCATTGCACAAGCAGTTGACCAGAGCTGCTTGTGCAATGATAAATGCCGACAGCGTATGCTGTCGTCATTCATCAATGTCTGTCGGACATGATACGCTGAGCGGATCATCTCGGACAAACCATGATAAATTGGCCCCATAGTCTCAGTTACTGCAGATTGTAAAGGATTTTTAAACCCTGAAGCAAAATCAGATATGCCCTCTTGAGACACTATGATTGGTAAGATTATTACCGCAGCATTAGGTACAAGAGAGTTACTCTGTAGAACAGATTATAGACAGGTATTGCACAGTTGTACTGTTGTTCTAACAGATCAGCCAAATCATCAGATTAGTCAATTATGTCACGTCCGGTGATGAGAAATTAGTTGTCTGACTACATATTCACTTACTGCGCATGCGCTCCTTTGTCGAACGTCACTGGTGGTTAATCACACATACATATATATATATATATATATATATATATATATATATATATATATGTATATATACACACTGCAGTTTGCACATTAATTCCCCCATCTTCACTATGTTTTTTACCACTGTCTGGGGGGTTCAAGTAGGGCGAAGCCCCCCATGTAAACCTAATTTCCCTAGGTTCACTTGGCCAGAGGATCAGCGGGGGAGGCCCCTTGAACACCCCACGTAGAGGCAAATTTTTTTAGTGAAGATGGGGGAATTACAGTGCAGTGTATATATGTCTGGTTAACAAGCAGTTCTGTTGTCGAGTTTGCTACCTGCAGTGGAGTGCATGCGCAGTTAGTGAATTTGTGGTCAGAATTGGCTGATCTGACAGACGTGATGGAGCGCATGTGCAGTGAGTGAATTTGTGGTCAGACAGCTGATTTCACATCACCGGAAGTGATGTGATTGGCTAATCTGATAAATTGGCTGCTCTTTCAGAACACTGTTAGACACACTGTGACCAATTTACATAGCAAACACTTATTTACAGAAAGCAAAATTTCAGAGGGAACTCCCTCAGTAACACCAGTTATAGCAATGGCCATCACCGTGTTGGTTTGCTCCATTATAAGTATAAAATATGGCCCCAGTAATGAGTGCTGTAGTAGCAAGAAGAACTTTGGATATTATCTCCTGTTGCACAAATACATGTATATTGTAACTAAAGTGAGACACTACAAGTGTGTGAAAATGGAAAACAAAATAAAATAGAGCCTAAAGATATTGTGCTCCCTATATATAGTCCAGTGGTATGACTAACAGAACCACCATTTCAAACTACTCCTCTACCGATCACCACAACTATGGTTGCTCAATGGACCCCCCTACCTGAGCTCTGACTTGAGAGTCTTAACCCCTCTAGACTACTTTCGTGTGCACATCAGAAGCAGAGTCTAGCGTGACTGAGGGAGGCAGAGTGCGCTACAAAATACCCCTCCTGAGGCAGGAAAACTAAGATTAACCCTACCTTGCAACAAGAGGTTCAACATATAATGCTCCCCTGAAGTCCTTTCCTCTTAGCTGCAGCCTTAGGGGCCTATTTATCAAAGCGTCAACTGTGCTGCATTCGCCGGCACCAATACGCTCGCCTAACATCGTGGCCGCGGACCTGAATACGTTCTTCATATTTAACAAAAAAGCTGTCAAAAAGCCGCGCACCAAGTACGGGGCGATGAGCAGTGGACTGTTGTTAACTAACAGTCATCGATCTCGCTGCTATTCGGCTTTTTCCCAGCTTTATTTGTATACTGTCACTAAACACTGCCACTATACTAAACTGATTAACCCCTATCCCGCCGCTCCCCGACCCCGCCGCCACTCTAATAAAGTTATTAACCGCTAAACTGCCGCTCCCGGACCCCGCCGCCACTCTAATAAAGTTATTAACCCCTATTCCTCTGCTCCCAGAGCCCACCGCCACCTACATTATGTTATTAACCCCTAATTTGCTGCCCCCTACACCGCCGCCACTCTAATAAAGTTATTAACCCCTATTCCTCCTCTCCCGGAGCCCACCGCAACTAAATAAAGTTATTTACCCCTAAACCACCAGCCCCCCACATCGCCATAAACTAAATTAAACTATTAACCCCTAAACCTAACAACCAGCTAACTTTACATTAAATTGTAACTCATCCCTATCTTATTATAAATTTAAACTTACCTTTAAAATGACATTAAACTTTATTAAACTATTCATTAATCTACCCTAACTGTTATACTAAAACTACATTAAACTATATTAAATTAACAATTAATCTAACCTAATTATTATACTAAAATTACATTAAACTATATTAAATTAACAATTAATCTAACCTAACTATTATACTAAAACTACATTAAACTATATTAAATTAATAATTAATCTACCCTAACTTTTATACTAAAACTACATTAAACTACAAATTAAATTAACTATATTATATATTTAAACACCTAACCCTACTCAAATAATTTAAATCTACACTAAAAAAATTACAAAGTTAAAGTTAAAACTAACTCAGAAATTATCAAAGCTTTAAACTAATTACACCTAATCTAAGGGCCCTATAAAAAAAGCCCCCCCAAAAATAAAAAAACCCCTAACCTACAATAAACTACCAATAGCCCTTAAAAGGGCCTTTTGTGGGGCATTGCCCCAAAGTAATCAGCTCTTTTACCTGTAAATAAAAAATACAATCAACCCCCCCAACAGTAAAACCCACTACCCACACAACCAACGCCCCAAATATAAACCTAATTTAAAAAAACCTAAGCTCCCCATTGCCCTGAAAAGGGCATTTGTATGGGCATTGCCCTTAAAAGGGCATTTAGCTCTATTTCAGCCCAAGTCCTAATCTAAAACTAAAACCCACCCAATAAACCCTTAAAAAATCCTAACACTAACCCCAGAAGATTTACTTACAGTTTTGAAGATCCGACATCCATCCTCCAAGAAGCCGGGAGAAGTCCTCAACGAAGTGGCCGAAGTCTTCATCCAAGCCCGCAGAAGTCTTGACCCAGACGGCATCTTCTATCTTCATCCATCCGGCGCAGAGCGGCTCCATCTTCAAGACATCCGACGTGGAGCATCCTCTTCTTTCCGACGACTACCGACGAATGAAGGTTCCTTTAAACAACGTCATCCAAGATGGCGTCTCTTAGATTCCGATTGGCTGATAGAATTCTATCAGCCAATAGGAATTAAGGTAGAAAAAAATCCTATTGGCTGTTGCAATCAGCCAATAGGTATTGAGCTTGCATTCTATTTGCTGATTGGAATAGCCAATAGAATGCGAGCTCAATCCTATTGGCTGATTGGATCAGCCAATAGGATGAAAACTAAATCCTATTGGCTGATTGCAACAGCCAATAGAATTTTTTCAACCTTAATTCCGATTGGCTGATAGAATTCTATCAGCCAAACGGAATCTAAGGGACGCCATCTTGGATGACATCATTTAAAGTAACCTTCATTCGTCGGTAATCATCGGAAAGAAGAGGATGCTCCACGTCGGATGTCTTGAAGATGGAGCCCCTCCGTGCCAGATGGATGAAGATAGAAGATGCCGCCTGGGTCAAGACTTCTGCGGGCTTGGATGAAGACTTTGGCCGCTTCGTTGAGGACTTCTCCCGGCTTCTTGGATGTATGTCGGATCTTCAAAACTGTAAGTGAATCTTCTGGGGTTAGTGTTAGGATTTTTTAAGGGTTTATTGGGTGGGTTTTAGTTTTAAATTAGGACTTGGGCTGTAATAGAGCTAAATGCACTTTTAAGGGCAATGCCCATCCAAATGCCCTTTTCAGGGCAATGGGGAGCTTAGGTTTTTTTAGTTAGCTTTTTATTTGGGGGTTGATTGTGTGGGTTTTACTGTTGGGGGGTCTTTGTATTTTTTTTTTACAGGTAAAAGAGCTGATTTCTTTGGGGCAATGCCCGGCAAAAGGCCCTTTTAAGGGCTATTTGTAGTTTATTGTAGGTTAGGGTTTTTTTTTATTTTGGGGGGCTTTTTTATAGGGCCCTTAGATTAGGTGTAATTAGTTTAAAGCTTTGATAATTTCTTTTTTTATTTTTTGTAACTTAGTGTTTATTTTTTTGTGTAACTTAGTGTTTGTTATTAATTTGTTTTTTGTAACTTTGTAATTTTTTAGTGTAGATTTAAATTATTTGAGTAGGGTTAGGTGTTTAAATATATAATATAGTTATTTTAATTTGTAGTTTTATGCAATTTTAGTATAAAAGTTAGGTTAGATTAATTATTAATTTAATATAGTTTAATGTAATTTTAGTATAATAGTTAGGTTATATTAATTATTAATTTAATATAGTTTAATGTAATTTTAGTATAATAGTTAGGTTATATTAATTATTAATTTAATATAGTTTAATGTAATTTTAGTATAATAGTTAGGTTAGATTAATTATTAATTTAATATAGTTTAATGTAATTTTATTATAATAGTTAATTAATAGTTTAATATAGTTTAATTTTATTCTAAAGGTAAGTTTAAATTTATTATAAGATAGGGATGAGTTAATATTTAATATAAAGTTAGCAGGTTAATAACTTTATTAGAGTGGAGGTGGGCTCTGGGAGTGGCGGTTTAGGGGTTAATAACTTTATGTAGGTGGCGGCGGTGGTGGGGCGGCAGATTAGGGGTTAATAAGTATAATGTAGGTGGCGACAGTGTAGGGAGCGGCAGATTAGTGGTGTTTAGACTCGGGGTACATGTTAGGATGTTAGGTGTAAACTTTTATTCTCATTTCAATCTTTGAAAAATTGTGAAATTTCTAGGTTGTAGAAAAAAATTGTCCGCTACAATATTCACCATTGACAGCAATCTCCAAACAGAATCAAACACCGCAAAGATATGAAAGGATAATAATGTATAAGGTTAGGAAAAAAGAATATTCACAAGCAGTAAGCACCAGTGTGTACATCCAGCTATCTGCCTGTGACACTCTGCAGCTCGTTCATAATCTTTGGTAGTAGGCTCCTCAATTAAAGACGATGTCATATTTATTGAAATACATAACCAACACAACCAGAAACTTTGCTGTTTGTTGAAACTTGTCTACTATACCATGAGGCACATTTTCTTTATTTGCAGAAAATGATAAACCAAAATATTTAGAGCAAGGTGTATATACTAAATATTATTTAGAATTTTCCATATACTGTAATATTAGGGGGTGGTCTGGGACACAACATAGGGGCCCATTTATCAAGCCCCGGCTGGAGCTTGAGGGCCCGAGTTTTCTGGAAACACCAGTTATGAAGACCGCGGCTCCATAACCTGTCCGCCTGCTCTGAGGAGGCGGAGTCGACGGACAGACATCGCCGCAATTCAACCCGATCGAGTACGATCGGGTTGATTGACACCCCCCTGCTGGCGGCCTGGCCGCAAAGCTGCAGGGGGCGGCGTTGCACCAGCAGCTCACAAGAGCTGCTGGTGCAATGCTGAATATGGAGAGTGTATTGATCTCCGCAGTGTATTGATCTCCGCATTTTCAGCGAGGTCTGTCAGACCTGATCCGCACTGTCGGATCAGGTCCGACAGACCTTTGTTAAATAGGCCTCATAGTAACATAGTAGATGAGGTTGAAAAAAGACTGAAGTCCATTGAGTTCATCCTCTACAAATACAAATCTTAATATACTTACAATAAAAACTTCAGTTGAGCTTAAATTAATCAAATTAAAAAGGTGACCCATTTAACACAAGCAATCATATCTCTGAATTCTGTTTATAGCCAAAAATGTATGTAAACAATATTTTAAATGTATCTAAGGTATTGGCATTTACTACCTCCTTAGGTAATGAGTTCCTCTATTTGATTGCTCTTACAGTGAAAAAACATTTACGTTGCTGGAGATTAAGGGGTTGATTTATGAAGCAGTCAATGCTGCTTATTCCGCACGAGCCTTCATGCTCGCCGGAAATATAAGTTAAGAAGCAGCGGTCTTAAGACCGCTGCTCCTTGACTTATCTGCCACCTCTGAGGTGGTGGACTGCAATCATCCCGATTGGATACGATCGGGATGATTGACACCTCCTATTGGCCGATTGGCCGCGAATCTGCAGTGGGCGGCATTGCACAAGCATTTTTCTATAAATACTTGTGCAATGTTAAATGCTAACAGCATATGCTGTCTGCATTTAGCGATGTTGGGTGTACATGATCCGCTACAGCGGATCATCTACGCCCAACAATTAATAAATCGGCCCCTATATCTCTTTTCCTCCAGCCTTAAATTGTGAACTTTTGTCACAAACACTTTTGTTGGAATAAACAATGTGTCTGCCATCTCTGAATATGGGCCTTGAAAATATTTATACAAAGTAATCATGTCTCCTCTCAAGTGCCTTTTTGTTTAGAGAAAACAGACCCAGAGAAAAATTCTTCATTCCTCTTATTAGCTTTGTGGCCCTTCTCTGAACTTTTTCTAAGTCTGCAATGTCTTTTTTGAGATTGGTCCCCAGAACTGCACTCCATACTCAAGGTGAGGTCTTACCAGGGATTTTATATAGTGACAGAATTATGCTTTCCTCTATTGCATCAATGCCACTTTTAATACATGCTAGTATCTTATTAGCTTTAGAAGCCACTGCCCTGCATTGTGGGCCCATCTTTAGCTTGTTATCTATTACTACTCCCAAAGTCTAATTCCATTTAAATAATATATTGCCTGCTTATTTTTACTTTCAAAATATAAAACCTTGCTTTTTCCAGTTTCTCCATTTGCCCATTTTTATAATTTTTGTAGATCCCCTTGTAAATCAAGTACCCTGACCTACTGACCTTTCACAACTTTGTATCATCTGAAAAAATAGAGATACTGCTATTTAATCCTTGCTCCAAGTCATTAATAAAGACATTAAAAAGAACAGGGCCCAGTACTGATCCCTGGGGGACTCCACTGATTACCTTGATCCAATTGAGTATGATCCGTTTACTAACTTCTTGTATGGCTGGAGAACATTTGAACTCAAAGGGACATGAAACTCAAAATTTCTCTTTCATGATTCATGCAGAGCATACAATTTTTTTTTAAAAAAGTTTTCCATTGTACTTCTATTATAAAATTTGTTTCTCATTTTATACTTTATTGAAGAGATATCTAGATAGCTAGCGTGCACATGTCTGGAGCACTACCTGACAGGACATAGTGCTGCTATTTAGTGTTCTTGCTACTGTACAACATTCTTGCAAAACTACCATATAGGGCCAGATTACAAGTGGTGCGCTAAAAGTTATACGCAAGCAATATTGGGTATATTACGCGTTGGAAGTAGCGCGCGTTTTACAAGTTGAAAGTAAACGCATTTGCTCAAGATCAATTGAATTTAAAGGGACAGTCTAGTCCAGGGGTTCTCAACTTAAGTGACCTCAAGGCCCTGATAATCATTGGGAGTGGTTTGTAAAGTGCAGAGTGTGTGTATATGAAATGAACCCACTAACACCAATATATATACATATAATAAATTTGTGTACAGCGGGTTAATTATAAAAAAATGAGTTGGTGTCAGTGGGATCCATATATATAATAATTAATTGGTGTCAGAATGAATTATCATATAATTAACCCACTGGAAATATATATATGGATCCCACTGACACCAATGAATTATCATATAATTAACCCACTATAATTCATATATTGTACAGTGGGTTAATTATATAATAATTAATTGGGATCCATATATATATATATATATATATATATATATATATATATATATATACACATTGATGTCAGTGGCTGTCCTAATTCTATGCATTGGTGTCAGTGGCCACCCTAATTATATGCATTGGCGCCAGTGGGCTACTACCCTGTGAGCCGATCTTTCACGCTCTGCACGTCGCCCGCTGCTACCCGCTCACAGTGCACAAACAGACATGTGCACTTGTACTCTGAGGGACCTGTCCGAAATTTCATATATGTGTAAAGGTGTGCCTGTCAGAGCGAGTGTCTGGATGTATGTCGGGTCGCAGCCCACCAGCAGGGCCGTCGGGGCCCGGCTGTTGAGAACCACGGGTCTAGTCAAAACTAAACTTTCATGATTCCGATAGGGCATGTAATTTTAAACAACTTTCAAATTTACTTTTATCATCAAATTTGCTTTGTTCTCTTGGTATTCTATGTAGAAAGCTAAACCTAGGTAGGCTCAAATGCTAATTTCTAAACAGTTGAACTTCCTCTTATCTCAGTGCATTTTGACAGTTAGACACTGCTAGTTCTTGTGCATCACATAGATAACATTGTGCTCACTCCCGTGGAGTTATTTAAGCCTCAGTACTGATTGGCTAAAATGCAAGTCTGTTAAACGAGCTGAGATAAGGGGGCAGGCTGCAGAGGCTTAGATAAAAGGTAATCACAGAGCGAAAAAGTGTATTAATATAACCGTGTTGGTTATGCAAAACTGGAGAATGGGTAATAAAGGGATTATCTATCTTTTTAAACAATAACAATTCTGGAGTAGACTGTCCCTTTAACGTGAATCAGGTTAGCATGACCTCAGAGCTCTGGTTAGATGTTGCTCTCGAATAAAAAGTGTCACAAAAAGCAGCAAAATTACTTATAAAAGTACAGTTACACTCAAAAAAAATATTGCACGAAAAAAGTTATAAAGGCTCAAAGTTATGAAGTCTCAGGTGTTAGAAAATAAGGAATACAAAGGTCTTTAATATGGAGATACATACATATACATGTCTAAATATGTATGTATTTATTTATATATATATATATACACATATATATTTATATAATTGTATGTGTATTTATGTATTTACATACATATATACACATATAAACACATAAATACATATGTACACATATATAAACATATACTTTATATAAGAGCATTGGAGTCCTTTGCAGTCAAGTAGATGAAAACATAAAAAAGCATATTTATGCAATATTCACATTTTAATGCACATAGCAGAATAAGCTCTATGTATTTTTAGATAGATATTCCTTTATATCTGTACTAGTCCTAAAGCCCGTTCACATGGGCCATTTTTTGCAGTACAGCGGTCCCACCCCTTGCGCTCTCTTCCTCCCCCTCTCTTTTGCTCTCTCTCTCTCTCCCCCCTCTCTTTTGCTCTCTCTCCTCCTCTCTTTTGAGCTCTCTCTCTCCCCCCTCTCTTTTGCTCTCTCTCTCCTCCTCTCTTTTGAGCTCTCTCTCTCCCCCCTCTCTTTTGAGCTCTCTCTCCCTCCTCTCTTTTGCGCTCTCTCTCTCCCCCTCTCTTTTGCGCTCTCTCTCTCCCCTCTCTTTTGTGCTCTCTCTCCCCCCTCTCTTTTGCGCTCTCTCCCCCCTCTTTTTTTGCGCTCTCTCTCTCCCCCTCTCTTTTGCGCTCTCTCTCTCCCCCTCTCTTTTGCGCTCTCTCCCCCATCTCTTTTGCGCTCTCTCCACCCCCTCTCTCTCTCCCCTCTCTTTTGCGCTCTCTCCCTCCCCTCTCTTTTGCACTCTCTCTCCGCCCTCTCTTTTGCACTCTCTCTCCCCCCTCTCTTTTGCGCTCTCTCTCCCCCCTCTCTTTTGCGCTCTCTCTCCCCCCTCTCTTTTGCGCTCTTTCTCCCCCGTCTATTTTGCGCTCTTCCCCCCTCTCTTTTGTGCTCTCTCTCTCCCCCCTCTCTTTTGTGCTCTCTCTCCACCCCTCTCTTTTGCACTCTCTTCCCCCTCTCTTTTGCGCTCTCTCTCCCCTCTCTTTTGTGCTCTCTCTCCCCCCTCTTTTGCTCTCTCTCTCCCCCCTCTTTTGCTCTCTCTCTCCCCCCTCTCTTTTGCGTGCTCTCTCTCCACCTCTCTTTTGCACTCTCTCTCTCCCCCCTCTTTTGCGCTCTCTCTCTCCCCCTCTCTTTTGCACTCTCTCCCCCCTCTTTTGCGCTCTCTCTCTCCCCCTCCCTTTTGTGCTCTCTCCCCTCTCTCTTTTGCGCTCTCTCTCCCCCCTCTCTTTTCTCTCTCTCTCCCCCCTCTCCCCCCTTTCTCTCCCCCCTCTCTTTTGTGCTCTCTCTCTCCCACTCTTTTGCACTCTCTCTCTCCCCCCTCTTTTGAGCTCTCTCTCTCCCCCTCCCTTTTGCGCTCTCTCCCCCCCTCTCTTTTGCGCTCTCTCCCCCTCTCTTTTTCTCTCTCTCTCTCTTCCCTCTCTCTCCCCCTCTCTTTTGTGCTCTCTCTCTCCCCCCTCTCTTTTGCGCTCTTTCCACTCCCTCTCTCTCTCCCCTCTCTTTAGCGCTCTTTCCCTCCCCACTCTTTTGCACTCTCTCTCCGCCCTCTCTTTTGTGCTCTCTCTCCCCTCTCTCTTTTGCGCTCTCTCTCCCCCTCTCTTTTACGCTCTCTCTCCCCCCTCTCTTTTGCGCTCTTTCTCCCCCCTCTATTTTGCGCTCTCTCCCCCCTCTCTTTTGCGTTCTCTCCCCCTTCTCTTTTGCGCTCTTCCCCCTCTCTTTTGTGCTCTCTCTCTCCCCCCTCTCTTTTGTGCTCTCTCTCCTCCCCTCTCTTTTGCACTCTCTTCCCCCTCTCTTTTGCGCTCTCTCTCCCCTCTCTTTTGTGCTCTCTCTCCCCCCTCTTTTGCTCTCTCTCTCCCCCCTCTTTTGCTCTCTCTCTCCCCCCTCTCTTTTGCGTGCTCTCTCTCCCCCCTCTCTTTTGCACTCTCTCTCTCCCCCTCTTTTGCGCTCTCTCTCTCTCCCCCTCTCTTTTGCACTCTCTCTCCCCCCTCTTTTGCGCTCTCTCTATCCCCCTCCCTTTTGCGCTCTCTCCCCCCCTCTCTTTTGCGCTCTCTCTCTCCCCCCTCTCTTTTGCGCTCTCTCTCTCCCACTCTTTTGTGCTCTCTCTCTCTCCCCCTCTCTTTTGCGCTCTCTCCCCCCTCTCTTTTGCGCTCTCTCTCCCCCTCTCTCTCTCTCTCTCCCCCCTCTCTCTCTCTCTCTCTCCCCCCCTCTCTCTCTCTCCCCCCCTCTCTCTCTCTCCCCCCCTCTCTCTCTCCCCTCCTCTCCCCTCTCTCCCCTCCTCTCCCCTCTCTCCCCCCTCTCTATCGCGTGACCACGACCGGCCACGCACCCTTTCACCCGACCACGCCCCCTTCACGGTCATTCACGCCCGGACACGCCCCCTTCACGGCCATTCACGCCCCCTTCACGTCGGCCACGCCCACTTCTGCAGCAGATCAGCTAGGGACTCAAAGGCCAGGTGTGTTTGTCCTCGTGCTGTCACTACTGCGCATGACAGCTTCGGACAAACACACTTGGCCTTTTATATTATAGGATATATCTATACCTATATTTATAATCATATATATATAGGTAGAGATATATATTGTACTAAAATACCATCACATTTGGAATGTAAAATATTAATATTTTCAGGTCGGGTTAGTGCACTTGAGAAAATGCGATCGGGTTTGCACTAGGGATGGGCGAATGTGTAAATTTCCGAATTCGAATGTTAGAACGAATGTTATTACAAATCCGAATGTTGATACGAACGAATATTCTTAAAAATTCTATAATCGAATGCTATCTACAATTTTAGAATGTCACTTTCGAATTCAAATGTTTATAATTAGATTGAATGTCCACATTCTAAATTTCAAATTTAACATTCTATTTAACAAATACTATTCAGAAGTTCAATAGTTCATGTGGTAGGGAATCTAGTAAATTGATACATAATAGATACAAATATATCAATTCGAAAGTTTCCATTTCGATCGAATATTGCATAATTCGAATATATTACATTTAAAGAAAGCATTATAGAAATACTATTACAAACATATAAATTCAAATTTTTCGAATTCGAATATTGCATAATTCGAATATTACATTTAAATAAAGCATTATAGAAATACTATAACAAATATATAAATTCGAATTTTTCGAATTAGAATATTGCATAATTCGAATATTACATTTAAATAAAGCATTAGAAATACTATTACAAATATATAAACTAATATTTTCTAATGTAATCGTAAAATTCGAAACCGAACATTTGAAAATCGAATGTAAGAATGTTATGTAAACATTCGAAAATACGATTCGAACGAATGAATGTGTTAAAATTTGTTTCATTTTTCAAATGTTGAGAAGCATTCGCCCATCCCTAGTTTGCACGCGAGTAAGGTGTTAAGGTTTTTCCAATTTTTTTTCTCCATTTACTTGTATGGGGGAATACGTAGGCACGTTATTCTAAATTTGGCTTTTTGCGCACAAGCCTTTTTACTTTCAACTTGTAATACATGTGTTACCCAACGCAAACAAAAGCTTACTGCTAGGGGAGTCAGCGTGCAAGCGGGAGCGATAAATAGAGTTCCACTCGTAATCTAGCCCAGTGCTGCAGACACATATGCACACTCGTGAACTCACCTTCATACTTTTCAACAAAGGATAACAAGAAAACAAAGAAAATTTCATAGAGTAGATTGGAAAGTTGTTGAAAATTGTATGTTCTATATGAATCATGAAAGAAAATTGTTGTGTTTTATGTCCCTTTAAAGTTGGCTGACAGGAGGAGAGATCCTATAAGCTGCAATCAGGGCAGCTTTTGTTAGTTGTTTTGATATAATCTTGGACAAAATGATACAACAAAAAGAGGAAAAATACCTTTAATATCTAATCTAGATTATATTGCTAAAGCAGTTCATGATGACTCTTACATTTTGTTAACAAAGAAAATGTGCTAATGTAATGCAATGCAATACAATATAAAATAGAATAGGAAATAATAGAACATATAACAGAAAAAATATAACAGTACATAAATCATTTAAGGGTACGTCATACAATTTTAAACAAAATTCCAATGTACTTCTATTATCTAACTTGCTTTTCAATCTTTTGGTATTGTTTGTAGAAGGAGCAGTAATGCACTACTGGGAGTTAGCTGAAATGACAAGAGGCATATATGTTCAGCCACCAATCAGCAGCTTCTGAGCCTACCTTGGTATACTTTTCAACAAAGGATACAAAGAGAACAAAACAAATTAGACAATAGAAATAAATTGGAATGCTATTTAAAATTGCATGCTCTATCTGAATTATGAAAGAAAAAAATTATGTTTAATTTCTCTTGTTAAGTGTATCCAGTCCACGGATCATCCATTACTTATGGAATATATTCTCCTTCCCAACAGGAAGTTGCAAGAGTCCACCCACAGCAAAGCTGCTATATAGCTCCTCCCCTAACTGCCATATTCAGTCATTCTCTTGCAAGCCTCAACATAGATAGGAGGTTGTGAAAGTCTGTGGTGTTTTATACTTAGTTTATTCTTCAATCAAAAGTTTGTTATTTTTAAATGGCACCGGAGTGTGCTGTTTATCTCAGGCAAAACAAGAGGGAATTTTTGCTCAGTCCAAGGCGGTCTGGAGACAATCGGACCTGGAACAAAGATAAGCAGGCCAAGGAGCCTGCTGCTGCCTCTAAGGCAGCATGAAGGAACGGACCCCTATCCGGTAACGGATCCTATAGGGGTAGACTTTCATTCTTCGCCCAGGCGTGGGCAAGAGATGCCCAGGATCCCTAGGCATTGGAATTTATATCCCAGAGATATCTTCTGGATTTCAAAGATTCCCCCCCAAAAAAAGGGGAGATTTCGCCTTTCACAATTATCTGCAAACCAGATAAAGAAGGAGGTATTCTTACATTGTGTACGAGATCCATCCAGTTCCAAGAGAGGAACAGGGACAGAGTTTTTACTCAAATCTGTTTGTGGTTCCCAAGGAGAGGGAACCTTCAGACCTATTTTGGATCTAAAGATCTTAAACAAATTCCTCAGAATTCCGTCATTTAAGATGGAAACTATTTGTACCATCTTAACTATGATCCAGTAGAGTCAATAGAGGACTACAATGGATTTGAAGGATGCTTATCCTCACATTGTGATGCATAAAGATCACCATCGTTTTTCAGGTTTGCCTTTCTAGACAGGCATTACCAGTGTGTAGCTCTTTCCTTTGGGATATCTACAGCCCCAATAATCTTTATGGAGGTTCTAGGGTCGCTTTGGCGGTCCTTAGGCCGCGGGGCATAGAAGTGGCCCCTTATTTAGACGACATCCTGATACAGGCGTCAAACATCCAAATTGCCAAGTCTCATACGGACATAGTACTGGCATTTCTGAGATCACATGGGTGGAAAGTGAACAAGGAAAGAGTTCTCTATCCCCAATCTCAAGGGTTTCCCTCCTAGGGACTCTGATAGATTCTGTAGAAATGAAAATTTACCTGACGGAGTCCAGGTTGTCAAAGTTTCTAAATTTCTGCCGTGTTTTTCATTCCATCCGCGCCCTTCGGTGGCTCAGTACATGAATGAAATCGGCTTAATGGTAGCAGCAAGGGACATAGTACCGTTTGCACGTCTACATTTCAGACCGCTGCAACTATGCATGCTCAGTCAGAGGAACGGGGATTACACATATGACCTTCCACAGGTCAGATGGGACAATTGTTACAATAGATGCCAGCCTTTTAGGTTGGGATGCAGTCTGGAACTCCCTGAAGGCTCAGGGATAGTGGACTTAGGAGGAGACCCTCCTTCTAATAAATATTCTGGAACTGGACTTCAGACTTGGCCTCAGTTAGCAACTCTGAGGTACATCATACTCAGTCAGACAATATACACGACTGTGGCTTACATCAGCCATCAAAGGGGAACAGAAGTTCCCTAGTGATGTTAGATGTCTTACAATAATTCATTGGACAGAGACTCACTCTTGTCTATCAGCTATCCATATCCCAGGTGTTGAGAACTGGGAGGTGGATTTTCTAAGTCGTCAGACTTTTCTTCCGGGGGAGTGGGATTTCCTCCGGAGGTCAAGACCAAGCAGGAGAGGGCTTTGGTGTTTTTGACAGCGCCTGCGTAGCCACGCAGGACCTGGTATGCAGATCTGGTGGACATGTCATCCTTTCCATCACGGTCTCTGCTTCTGAGACAGGTCCCTCTACCTCAGGGTCCTTTCAACCATCTAAATAGAATCAATCTGAGATGGACTGCCTGGAGACTGAACGCTTGATGTTATCAAAGCATGGCTTCTCTGAGTCAGTCATTGATACCTTAATACAGACATGAAAGCCTGTCTCTAGGAAAATTGAACATAGATATGGTGTAAATATCTGATTGTTATGAATCCAAGGGTTACTCATGGAGTAAAGTCTGGATTCCCAGGATATTATCTTTTCTCCAAGATGTTTTTGAGAAAAGGGTTGTCAGCTAATTCTTTAAAAGGGACAGATTTTTACTCTGTCTATTTTTTTGCACAAGCGTCTGGCAGGTATTCTAGACGTTCAGGCATTTGGTCAGGCTTTGGTTAGATCCAAGCCTGTGTTTACAACTGTTGCTCCGCCATGGAGCTTAAACCTGGTTCTTAAGGTTCTTCAAGAAGTTCCGTTTGAACCTTTTTTTGTTCCATAGATATCAATCTTTATCTTGGAAAGTTCCTTTTGGGTAGCTATTTCCTCGACTCGTAGAGTCTCCAAGTTATCTGTGTTACAATGTGATTCTCCTTATCTGGTCCTTCGTACGGATAAGGTAATCCTGCGTACCAACCTGGGTTTTTTCCTAAGGTGGTATCTAACAAGAACATCACTCAAGAGATAGTTGTTCCATGCTTGTATCCTAATCCTTCCTCAAAGAAGGAACGTCTATTACACAATATTGGACGTGGTTTGTGCTTTAAAGTTTTACTTACAAGCTACTACAGTTTTCCTCAAACGTTCACCTTGTTTGTTGTCTATTCTGGACAGAGGAGAGGTCAAAAGACTTCAGCAGCCTCTCTGTCTTTTTGGTTAAAAAGCATAATTCATTTAGCTTATGAGACTGCTGGACAGCAGCCTCCTGAAGGGATTACAGCTCATTCTACTAGAGCTGTGGTTTTCACTTGGGCCTTTTTTAAATGTGGCTTCTGTTGAACAGATTTACAAGACGGAGTCTTGGTCTGCGCTTCATACTTTTTCAAATTTAACAAATTTTATACCTTGCTTCTTCGGAGGCTATTTTTGGGAGAAAGGGTTTTTTACAGGCAGTGGTAACTTCCGTTTAAGTACCTGCCTTGTCCCTCCCATCATCCGTGTACTTTAGCTTTGGTATTGGTATTCCATAAGTAATGGATTATCCGTGGACTGGATACACTTAACAAGAGAAAACATAATTTATGCTTACCTGATAAATTTATTTCTCTTGTAGTGTATCCAGTCCACGGCCCGCCCTGTCACTTTAAGGCAGGTAATTTTTTCATTTGAACTACAGTCACCACTGCACCCTATGGTTTTTCCTTTCTCTGCATGTTTTCGGTCGAATGACTGAATATGGCAGTTAGGGGAGGAGCTATATAGCAGCTTTGCTGTGGGTGGACTCTTGCAACTTCCTGTTGGGAAGGAGAATATATTCCATAAGTAATGGATGATCCGTGGACTGGATACACTACAAGAGAAATAAATTTATCAGGTAAGCATAAATTATGTTTTTTCCTTGAATTTTATAGCAAGTCGAGCATATTGCTTATGGCCAATCACCATTTTTTATCTGAGTAATTACAAACAGACAGAAACAAACTCCTCCTTTCAGATGACTGGGAACCTCAGTGTCTTTGAAAGGAAAACATTTTCTGGATAAGCAACAAGCATATTCAGAAGAATGTTTGACAATGGCTTTTTCCCACATAGCAGTAGCCAATGCACTTCCGGTTCCAAAAGTTATCTCGAAATTCCGCATGCATCTTGTTAGACATGTGATGTAGACAAATAACAGCTGTCCTTTGCTTGGGTAACCAGCCAGGATGGAAGTCTTCATCAAAAGTAAGTTTGCACGTCCAGTGCTTTTGATCATCTCTTTGGTTATTTTGTTTAACTTGTACGCATCCCATTTTTCAAATCTGGAAGCTTCAATACAAATTGGGGAAAAACTTAGTGGAAGGCATAAAAACCAAGCATGGTATGTGTCCCATGAGGAAATAAATGCAGATAAAATCAGACAAACCCCCCCCGCAAGTGTTAATGCTAATAATATCCTCACAGTTTCAGAATCAAAGATGCTATTAAAAGTGGGGGTTGCATTGAGTATCCGAATGGCTTCCTTGTACAAATCAGAGTCTTCTACAACTGCTTTGAGTGAGTCAGGGACAGAGGCATCAGGAAATATTATATTATTAGCTTTCAGATCATTTTCATTTACTGCAGCCAATGTGAGCAGGGACTTCCCATTGTAGAGAATGGATGACTGGTAGTGAAACACAACGTCTTCATCAGATTCTGTCTCGTTTCCATTTAAAATGGCATTGATAAGTTTCTCAAAGAACTGGTCATCTTCAGCATCTATGTAAGTCAAGTGGCTGAGATGCAAAGGCACTGGGCAAGGTTTCAACATAATGGGAACAATGGCTTTGTGCCCCAAACAGTCCTTGAACATGGAGAGGTTGGTCTCAAAGAGACACCAGTTGCTGCGCACAAAATCCGGACTCAGCACTACCAAGATTTTTTTACTTTTTTGGATGCAGTCAATCATATTATCTATGATAGTCCTTCCAGGGATAAAGTCTCTCTCATGATAGCAAATCTGAAGACTTGGCAACATCTTCTCGAGTTTATGGATAAGACCAATGACCCAGATTGAATCTCTGCTGCTGTAGCTGATGAATATATGGTATCTCTCATCCATGGTTAGAGAAGGGACAGTCTGATACAGGACATGTTCTGGGCTCTCTGAGACTTCCATGTTGTCATCATCCAACCCTAGATCACCCAAGTAGCATGCCATTATCTCCGAATTACGCACGGATATTATGCTTTAGATAAATTGGACTGGAGCTGTGATGAAATAGTAGAAATACATGTGAGAAATATAACAACGGCATAAAAAAAAAATAACAATTCTCTAACAGATATTATAGATACTGGCCAGATTACAAGTGGTGCGCTAATGATAGAGCAGGACGCGATATGCGATATTGCTGGACCACACTGACATTAGCGAGCAACTTGATATTACAAGTCCATTGTAAAGCACGTTTACCAGAAAAGGGTTAGCTCAGAAGATATCGCTCTAGAGCAATCTATGCTTTCAATTGATATCGCTAACGTGCTAATTTGCACTTATATTACAAGTTAAAAGTTATAGTTTGCGCTCGAGCGAAAGCTGAAAGTGCACTAAAATATTTAGCGCAACTTGAGACCTGAAGTAAAGTGTAAGGGTTAAAAATAAAAGTTGCACAAAACACATAAAAAACCATTCAAATAAAGTATAACACACATATATACACTTTCTATTAAAAATATATCATTTAAATACAATTAAAAAGGTTTTATAAGGGTTAAAGGGACAGTAAAGTCAAAACTAAACTTTCATGATTCAGATAGAGAATGCAATTGTGCACAAATTTCCAATTTACTTCTGTTATCAAATTTGCTTTGTTCTCTTGGTATCTATTATTGAAAAGTAAAACTAGGTACACGTGTCTTTAGTACTCTATGGCATCCGTGTTTTGCAACATTGTATAACAAAGCTACAAATTCTCCTGAACTCTTTTGAGTCTACCTAGTTTTACTCTTCAATAAAATATACCAAAAGAACAAAGCAAATTTGATAACAGAAGTAAATTGCAAACTTAAAATTGCATGCTCTATCTCAATCATGAAAGTTTAATTTTTTACTTTACTGTATATATATATATATATATATATGTATATATATATATATATATATACATATAAATATGTGTGCGCGTGTGTGTGTGTAAGTATATATTTGTATGCATGTGTTCTTATGTGTTTTGATGTGTAAATATGTATGCGCACACATATAAACACCTGTGTGTAAATATATATATATATATATATATATATATATTGTGACAGAAAGCAAGGCCTGGTTATAAATGGAAGATATATAAGACCAAGCATTGTACATGCTATTTCTCCTTTCAGTTAAAACCCCAGGGAGAAAGAGTGTGTATTTGATTATCCCAGACAGCTGGGAAGCTGTCCAGCAGCTAATCACAGGTGTGGCTAATTAGAAGTTGTGAGGGTTTAAATAGCAGCCTCACTTAGGCCTTGAGAGAGAGATATACAGCTACAGAAGCTGGTGTGTGTGTTTGTTACACTGTGTAAAAGACTTTTGTTCCTGTGAACTGTAAAAGGACATTATTTTTACAAAGCACTTGTGGAATGCTGTGAAGTGCTTGGACACATTTAACCCCTTAATGACCGAGGACGTGCAGGGTACGTCCTCTTAAAAAAGTCACTTAACGACCAAGGACGTACCCTGCACGTCCTCGGTTTGGAAAGCAGCTGGAAGCGATCCCGATCACTTCCAGATGTTTTCCGGTTATTGCAGGATGCCTCGATATTGAGGCATCCTGCAATAACATTTTTTACCCCTCCGGTGCAGAGAGAGCCACTCTGTGGCCCTCTCTGCACCGGACATCGATGGCCGCATTCGTTGGTGGGTGGGAGCTGAAGTGGGAGGTGGGTGGGCAGCCATCGATGGCTTCTTAGTCAGAGAGGGGGGCGGGATCGGGGGCGGGATCGCGGGGGGCGCGCACGGGGGGCGCGCGCGTGCACGGGGGGTGGCGGGCGGGCGCGTGCACGGGGCGGGAGCGGGTGGGAACCGCTACACTACAGAAAAAAGTTACAAGTAAATTGTAAAAAAATGATAATAAACTTATTTTTTTTAAAGCATCTAAGGGATCAGGAAGGGGTGGGGGGTTGGCAGACAGCTGCCAGTACCCAAGATGGCGCACATTAAGTCAGAGGGGGAGGGTTAGAGAGCTGTTTGGTGGGGGATCAGTGAGGTTGGGGGCTAAGGGGGATCCTACACATAAGCATATGTAAATATGCTAAAAAAAAATGCACAAAAAAGCCAAAATGTTCCTTTTATTTTAGTACTGGCAGAGTTTCTGCCAGTACTTAAGATGGCGGGGACATTTGTGGGGTAGGGGAGGGAAGAGAGATGTTTGGGAGGGATCAGGGGGTCTGATGTTTCAGGTGGGAGGCTGATCTCTACACTAAAGCTAAAATTAACCCTGCAAGCTCCCTACAAGCTACCTAATTAACCCCTTCACTGCTAGCCATAATACACGTGTAATGCGCAGCGCCATTTAGCAGCATTCTAATTACCAAAAAGCAACGCCAAAGTCATATATGTCTGCTATTTCTGAACAAAGGGGATCCCAGAGAAGCATTTACAACCATTTGTGCCATAATTGCACAAGCTGTTTGTAAATGATTTCAGTGAGAAACCTAAAATTGTGAAAAATTTAACGTTTTTTTTAATTTGATCGCATTTGGCGGTGAAATGGTGGCATGAAATATACCAAAATGGGCCTAGATCAATACTTGGGATTGTCTACTACACTACACTAAAGCTAAAAATACCCCAAAAAGCTCCTTACATGCTTCCTAATTAACCCCTTCACTGCTGGGCATAATACACGTGTGGTGCGCAGTGGCATTTAGCGGCCTTACCAATAAGCAATGCCAAAGCCATATATGTCTGCTATTTCTGAACAAAGGGGATCCCAGAGAAGAATTTACAACCATTTATGCCATAATTGCACAAACAGTTTGTAAATAATTTCAGTGAGAAACTGAAAGTTTGTGAAAAAATTTGTGAAAAAGTGAACGATTTTTTGTATTTGATCGCATTTGGCGGTGAAATGGTGGCATGAAATATACCAAAATGGGCCTAGATCAATACTTTGGGATGTCTTCTAAAAAAAATATATACATGTCAATGGATATTCAGGGATTCCTGAAAGATATCAGTGTCCCAATGTAACTAGCGCTAATTTTGAAAAAAAAAAAATGGTTTGAAAATAGCAAAGTGCTACTTGTATTTATGGCCCTATAAGTTACAAAAAAAGCAAAGAAGATGTAAACATTGGGTATTTCTAAACTCAGGACAAAATTTAGAAACTATTTAGCATGGGTGTTTTTTGGTGGTTGTAGATGTGTAACAGATTTTGGGGTTCAAAGTTAGAAAAAGTGTTTTTTTTTCCATTTTTCCTCATATTTTATAAATTATTTTATAGTAAATGATAAGATATGATGAAAATAATGGTATTTTTAGAAAGTCCATTTAATGGCGAGAAAAACGGTATATAATATGTGTGGGTACAGTAAATGAGTAAGAGGAAAATTTCAGCTAAACACAAACACCGCAGAAATGTAAAAATAGCCTTGGTCCCAAACGGACAGAAAATGGAAAAGTGTTCTGGTCACTAAGGGGTTAAAAGTACTTAACTTTGCTGCAGAGGAAGGATTTCCCTCTTTTGAAAATTAACTGCCTGTTTGTTATTGCTGTGAAACATAAAGCCTTTTAAAATACAGTGGATTGTCCTGTGCTGCATTTGTGCCCTAGAAGACCGTGGTTAAAAGTGTTCCTGTCACACTTGGTGGAGAATGCGGGCAACCACGTTGTATGTCTGTGGGCATAATAATCTGCAAGCAACATGGAGGAAGTCATTAAAGCTTTGATCAATTCTAATGCTATACAGCAGGAGACTAACAGAAAAGTTGCTGAAAATAGTGCAGCACTGCAACAGTTGGTCTTGGCCCAGTCAGAGAGTGCAATGCTGCTGGCTAAATCACAGAAGGAGAACACTGAATTGTTGATACAACAGATGGCTGCTGTGCAAGCTGAGACATTCAGGAAGACCCGGGAGGAGCAGCAAAGTGCTACACAGACTCTGCAACGAGAGGTTCAAGCCATATCAGAAAGACTGAACTCTGAATATGTTGGTGGCAGCCAAGGTTCCAGAGTAATAAGGGCTAGTCATTATCTTCAAAAAATGACAGCAGATGATGATGTTGAGGCGTATCTTTTGGCATTTGAACGCACAGCAGAAAGAGAAAAATGGCCGACAGTTGAGTGGGCGAGCATACTTGCGCCATTTCTTAGTGGTGAACCTCAGAAGGCCTACTTTGATTTAGAGCCAGCACAAGCCAGTGACTATGAGAAATTGAAAGCAGAAATCCTTGCACGCCTGGGGGTGACTTCGGCAGTCCGTGCACAAAGATTCCATTCCTGGATGTTTTCATCTCATAATACTGCAAGATCCCAGATGTTCGACCTTATACACCTTGCCAGGAAGTGGCTGCAACCAGAGGTTAATTCGGCTACCAAAATAGTGGAACTACTGGTGATGGACCGGTTTCAGCGTGGATTACCTGCTTCCCTGCGGCGGTGGGTTAATCAAGGTGATCCTCAAACAGCGGATCAGTTGATTGTATTGGTCGAAAGATTTATAGCTTCAGGAGAAGTTTTGCAACAATCTTCAATGGATCAGCCCCACAATCCCAAGTCCCAGAGCTCTACAAGAACTGGTAAGACTGTTCAGGGGATAAAGGGGATAAGAGAGCAGCAGGTGTATAGGCAAAACACCAGAGACATTTCCCCAGGAATTAAGGAAACATTTAAATATAACCAACCTGTAAGATGTTTTAAATGTAATGAGGTTGGGCATATTGCTAGAGACTGTGATAAAGATGAATTTATGGACTGTAATGTTGCACATTCACTATTGTCTAATAGCAACAGCTCTGTTAATAATGATTCCCATTGGTGTACTGTGACGGTTAATGGTAAAGTGTCTAGGGCTTTGCTTGATTCAGGAAGTATGGTCACACTAGTGGCTAAATCTTTAGTACCAGATGCAGTATTAGATTATGGGGAAAAAATGGGAATTATCTGTGTTCATGGAGATAAACGGGAATATCCTACAGCTGAGTTGGAGATTGAGACTCAGTGTGGTAAATTAAAATATTGTGTTGGTGTAGTACCAAATTTAGCCCATGAGGTGGTGATAGGGAGAGATTTTCCAAAATTTCTGGAGTTATGGGAATCTCCAGAAATATGTCAAACTTCTGATATTTATGGATTTCCTTTCTCTGAAACTGATTTTGAAGGGGGTTCCATTGAAAAGGAGAAAAATAAGATTTATTGCCCTATACCTGTATTAGTAGGTGATCAACCTTCTCAGAGTAATGAAGTACCAAGTACTAGCTCGGAAAATATTGATGATTTGATAGATCTGGTTGGTGGCCCTGGTAATTTTAAAAAAGCCCAATGGGAGGATCCAACATTGGTAGAGGCAAGAAATAATATCAGGGTTATAAATGATGTTGTGACACAGCCAGGAAATGTATTACTCTATCCTTATTTTGAAGCAGTTAATGATTTGGTATATCGTGTAGAGAAGAAAGGAACAGACATTGTTAAACAACTTTTGGTGCCCCAGACTTTTAGGAACACTGTATTAAATCTTGCACATAACCACATTCTAGGGGGGGCATTTGGGAGTTGAGAAAACCAAAGAGAGAGTTCTTAGAAGGTTTTATTGGCCAGGGATATTTGTAGCCATCAAGGATTATTGTGCTTCATGCCCTAAGTGTCAACTTACAGCTCCTGATAAAGATTTTTGTAACCCTTTAGTGCCCTTGCCTATAATTGATGTGCCTTTTGAAAGAATTGCTATGGACTTGGTGGGTCCGCTGGTTAAATCTGCTAGAGGACATCAGTATATACTGGTAATCCTTGATTATGCTACACGCTATCCTGAGGCAGTGCCCCTTCGTAACAGCTCTGCAAAGTCCATAGCAAAAGAACTCATGCTAATGTTTAGCAGGGTCGGGATACCTAAGGAAATTTTGACAGACCAAGGAACTCCATTTATGTCCAGGGTTACAAAAGAATTGTGTAAGTTGTTTGGCATAAAACAACTAAGGACCTCAGTATATCACCCTCAGACTGATGGTTTAGTAGAAAGGTTTAACAAAACTCTCAAAAGTATGCTAAGAAAGGTAATTGACACAGATGGGAGAAATTGGGACCTTCTGTTACCCTATTTAATGTTCTCTATCAGGGAGGTTCCCCAGGCTTCTACAGGTTTTTCCCCATTTGAACTGTTATATGGGCGGCATCCCAGGGGATTACTAGATATAGTTAAAGATACTTGGGAGCAAGAGACAACACCTTATCGAAGTATTATTGAACATATTTCCCAAATGCAGGATCGTATGGAAGCTGTCATGCCCATTGTAAGGGAACATATGGGAAAAGCAGAGGAAGCACAAAAGTACAGCTACAACCGTAATGCTAGAGCCAGGGTGTTTCAACCTAGGGATAGGGTGTTAGTTCTGGTCCCTACAGTTGAAAATAAATTCTTGGCTACTTGGCAGGGCCCATATGAGATAATTGAGAAAGTGGGTGATGTTAATTACAAAGTAAGTCAGCCAGGGAGAAGGAAACCTGAGCAAATATATCATATAAATCTGTTAAAACCTTGGAAAGATAGGGAAGTTTTAGTTGCCTTAAAACCTACAGAACTCCCTGTCACTGAACCAGAGGTAAATATATCGGAAACCCTATCTTTACATCAGAAGCGAGAGGTCAAGGATTTTATTAGAATAAACAAAGAGGTATTTTCTGTGGTACCGGGAAAAACTAATGTTATTAAGCATGACATAATAACAGAACCAGGGAAGAAGGTCTGCCTTAAACCCTATAGGGTTCCTGAGGCTCGTAGAAAGGCTATTAAACTGGAGGTAGAAAAAATGTTAAAGCTTGGGGTAATTGAGTAATCACAAAGTGAGTGGAACAGTCCAATCGTGCTTGTTCCAAAGCCGGATGGTTCATTAAGGTTCTGTAATGACTTTCGTAAGCTTAATTGTGTTTCCAAATTTGACACCTACCCAATGCCTAGAGTAGATGAGTTAATAGAAAGGCTAGGAAAAGCACGTTATCTCACTACAATTGATTTAATGAAAGGGTATTGGCAGGTGCCTCTCACTAGTCAAGCAAAGGAAAAGACAGCTTTTTCAACCCCAGAGGGTTTATTTCAGTATACAGTGTTGCCATTTGGTTTACATGGGGCCCCGGCAACATTCCAGAGGATGATGGATAGAATTCTGAAACCCCATGTTCGTTATGCGGCAGCATATTTGGATGATGTTATAATTTATAGTACAGATTGGGAATCCCATCTTCCAAAAGTTCAAGCAGTACTTGATGCAATACGGTCCGCTGGGTTAACTGCCAATCCTGCAAAATGTACTGTTGGTTTACAGGAAGCTAAGTACTTGGGTTATACTATTGGTAGAGGATTAGTTAAACCACAGACAACAAAAGTAGAGGCCATACAGAACTGGCCACAGCCTCTAACTAAAAAACAAGTAAGAGCATTTATTGGGATAACTAGTTATTATAGAAGGTTTATCCCAAATTTCGCTACAATTGCGGCACCCTTGACAGATCTCACAAAAGCAAGGGCCCCAATTATGATAAAATGGTCCCCAGAAGCAGAACAAGCTTTTAAGCATTTGAAAGATGCCCTTTGTGCCCATCCAGTTTTGGTAACCCCCAATTTCGCTAAAGATTTTATTGTACAGACAGATGCCTCTGATGTTGGTTTAGAAGCAGTTCTCTCGCAGGAGTGTCAGGGAGAAGAGCATCCTGTCCTTTTCCTAAGCAGAAAACTTATTTCACAGGAAAAGAACTATTCTATAGTGGAGAAAGAATGCCTTGCCATTAAGTTGGCTTTAGAGACCCTTAGGTACTATCTGTTGGGAAGAAAATTTAAATTAATAACAGATCATGCTCCTCTCACATGGATGAGTCAGAATAAGGAAACAAATTCAAGGGTTACTAGGTGGTTTCTTAGCTTGCAACCCTTCAATTTTACTGTTGAGCACAGGGCTGGTCTTTTGCAGGGCAATGCTGATGGTTTGTCTCGGGTACATTCATTGATGTCCATGGTCGCTCAACCCACTGGGTGTGAGCTGGGGGGGAGGATATGTGACAGAAAGCAAGGCCTGGTTATAAATGGAAGATATTTAAGACCAAGCATTGTACATGCTATTTCTCCTTTCAGTTAAAACCCCAGGGAGAAAGAGTGTGAAGAGCTGTGAAGCTGTCCAGCAGCTAATCACAGGTGTGGCTAATTAGAAGTTGTGAGGGTTTAAATAGCAGCCTCACTTAGGCATTGAGAGAGAGAGATACAGCTACAGAAGCTGGTGTGTGTGTTTGTTACACTGTGTAAAAGACTTTTGTTCCTGTGAACTGTAAAAGGACATTATTTTTACAAAGCACTTGTGGAATGCTGTGAAGTGCTGGGACACATTTAAAAGTACTTAACTTTGCTGCAGAGGAAGGATTTCCCTCTTTTGAAAATTAACTGCCTGTTTGTTATTGCTGTGAAACATAAAGCCTTTTAAACTACAGTGGATTGTCCTGTGCTGCATTTGTGCCCTAGAAGACCGTGGTTAAAAGTGTTCCTGTCACAATATATATATATACACACACACACATATATATATACAGTATGTATGTATATATATATATATATATTCCCTATTGAGCCCCTCCCAGTCAAACACCTTGAAACATAAAATATCATTTTTTAAATGTTTTTAATGTTTTGAATAGAAATACTGGAAATTCCTATATTCCTATTGGCTGATTTTCAATTTGAAAATAAAAATCAGCCAATAAAAATGCAAGGGTACCCCTATATAAAGGGGGTACCTTGTATTCAAAAATCAGTGTGTGGCGGCGGGTGACCGCATGAAGAGGACGTCAGGGACGGAAGATTCAAAGATAAGAAGAAAAGATAGACGAAAATAGAAGACTGCCGCTGGGATGAATATAGACCACTGCTACTGCCATGAATATGAACTTGATGAAGTTTCGTGAGTACCATCTTTTGGGTTTAGTAATAGGCTTTTTTGGGTAATTTTTTTTTTTTTAAACTAGCGTTTTTTTTTGGCCAGCAAAACAGATAAATGCCCATTTTCAAGCCAATTTTTAGAGTAGGTTTTTTAGATAGCCTTTTTTTGAGGGGTGGGTGGGTTACTTGCAATGTAGAACAGGGTATTATTATTATTTTTGTCCAAAAGAGGGACAGTATACACTCATTTTCATATAACTGCATGTAATAGACACTACTATAAAGAACAAGATGCACAGATACTGATATAAAAATCCAGTATAAAACTGTTTAAAAACTTACTTAGAAGCTCTCAGTTTAGCTCTGTTGAAAAGGTAGCTGGAAAGCCCACTGCAAGTGGGAAATAAGACACTCCCCCCCCCCTTCATTTGCATATGAAAAGACCCATTACACAAACAGGAGCAAGCTGGAGAAGGTAGCTGACGGTATTCTCATAAACCTTTGGGGCTTGGTTAGGAGTCTGAAAATCAGATCAATGTTATTTAAAAATAAGCAAAACTATACATTTAAAAATAATAATAATTTATGGGCTATATAAATAGATCATCTACAAAACATTTATGCAAAGAAAAAATGAATGTATAATGTCCCTTTAATCACCATAGGGCAATGCCCTATAAAAAGCCATTCTAAGGGCTATAGCTATAGTGGGGAATTAGTTTTAGAATAGGCCTAATTGTTTTTGTTTTTTCTGCAATGGTAGGTTTTTTTATTTTTTTGTAATGGTAGCTTTTTTCTTCTTAAAAGGGAAGAGTCCACAGCTGCATTCATTACTTTTGGGAATTCAGAACCTGACCACCAGGAGGAGGCAAAGACACCCCAGCCAAAGGCTTAAATACCTCCCCCACTTCCCTCATCCCCCAGTCATTCTTTGCCTTTCGTCACAGGAGGTTGACAGAGAAGTGTCGGATGTTCAAGATAGTATCTTATGGAGGGTAGTACTCTTCGCAATGGGACTAGAGTTTTAAGTAATCCTGTCAGCCTCTCAGTGAGAGCATGGATGAAAGTTAGAGTCCGGAGATGCAGGGAGAGTTTTCCTGCAAACCCATCCCGACTCATATTAACAGCTCCTTGGTAATCAGAATTGATGAGTTTCGCTGCCTACCTTTCTTCACTCAAGTCCATGTCAGAAGCGAGGCTACTATCTGTCACATTTGAAGGGCCGTGTTCTTGTTCCACGGCCTAGATTCCGGTAAGATTGTTTAATTTTATTTCAATATGAGATGTATTGTTAAAGAAACAAGGTAGGGTCCCAATGGGACTCCTTTTATCTTAACTGAGGAATCATGGGCCATGGGTTAATATCTCCTGAGGGGGGTTATTGAACAGGAGGAACTTTAATCATAGAAACATAGAAACATAGATATTGATGGCAGATAAGAGCCATAGACCCAGCAATATATTACCTAATAATATAAACTTATCTAGTTGGTAGGATAGCCTTATGCTTGTCCCATGTATTTTTAAAGTCCCCCACAGTGTTTGTCGCTACTACCTCTTGAGGAAGCTTATTCCATAAATCAATCACTCTTTCTGTAAAGAAGTGCTTCCTCAAATTACTCCTTAATCTACTACCCTTTAGCTTGAGATCATGACCGCTTGTTCTTGAATTTTCCATTTTATGTAAAATACCCACAGCCTCAGTTTTACTAAGCCCTTTCACGTACTTGAAAGTTGCTGTCATATCACCTCTTTCCCTTCTCTCCTCTAAGCTATACATATTTAGGTCATTGAGCCTATCCTGGTAAGTTTGTTAATATCCTTCTGAAGATATGACCTCCAGAACTGCACACAATACTCAAGATGAGGCCTAACTAATGATCTATAAAGTGGCATAAGAACCTTACTATTTCTGCTGCAAATACCTCTACCAATACATCCAAGCATTCTGCTAGCCTTACTCGCTGCATTACTACATTGTTTACTAAGTTTTAAATCGTCTGATTTGTTATGTGGTTCTATCTGCAATGTGTAGCTATACTTAGGCTCATGGCCTTTACAGAACATAACAGCCTTCTTTTAATGAGGTGATCTCCCAAGATTTGCGTTCCCTTTTTGTGACTGGCACGGTGCACCTCGTGACGGGTGCGGTTACATTGTTTTTCACTTCCGTATGCTGACTGTGTGCGACCAAGGGAGTCTAGCTCGTGGGTTGTCTGGTTCACAGAAGGTGGTGAGTGGCGCAGCCATTGGGGTGTCAAAGTGTGCCAGTTAGTTTTTTGTAATCCCAAGATTATGGAGGATTCTGATATACGCGACACTGATGCCTCCGATACGGAGGATGTGTCTTGTGATGAATATGAAATGGCCTGGGTAATTAATGCCCATCAATTATGTTCCGGGTGCCTTTCTAGAGTACTTTCTTCTCCTGAAACTGGGAGCTTAGAGTGCGTTGAGCCATCCGCCTCCGAGGTTTCCATGACCCATGAGTCGCGTGCCCAAGATCCTTTCCCGGCTATGCATGCAGGTGTCCTTATAGCCTTCACTTCTTCTCCGGAGAGTGGCTTGTTTCCACTGGAGGTTACGGCACGGTTCCGCATGGCCATTTCTATGGCGCTGTCTCATTTATATCTCCCAAGTTAAGTATTTCTCCGATACTGTCCGTGCTCCGTTAACCTAGGTCCATTGAGCATGGGATCACCCGATTCAGTTCAGCCTTCTGGGGAAACGTTGGCCCCTGAGGCTTCAGGGGCCCCAATCTCAAAGCTGAGGTCTACAGTAGATCCGGCAAGAGATGATTTTGCCTTCCGTTATAGGCTGGCTCGCCTTCGGGTTCTTTTAAGACATGTTTTGGCAATGTAAGAGGATCCCAGTCCTAGTGGGCAGAGGGATCCGAGGCCTTAGTAGCTGGATGGCAAAATGGATATGACATTAGGGGATGAAGGCAATCTCCTTATCGTCTTCATTTTATGTTTTTTATGTTTTTTCAGTTCCATTTCTGAGCTTGGGAGAATGGGGCCTCTACTCAGCTGGTCCTGTTGTCGTTTCATTCACCTTGGGCGTTCACCCGATGGCTGCTGTCTTTCATTTATTTGTGATCCGGATGGATGTGTTTAATTTGTTTTTTCCTTAAGCTCAGGTCTGTTAGATTTCGTTTTTCTCTGGAACCGATACTTGCGACTAGTGGTCACATGGTCACTCCCTCGGGAGTTGCGCACTTGTTGAATACTAGACTTTTCATTTTCTAGTTCATTTATCGATCCTTCTGGACAAATTTTCTTGGACCTTGAACAGTTCCAGAGTGTCCTAATACCAGGCTGGTACTGGCAGGGCGCTTTTCAGCTGTTACCAGGGTTCATGTCACCTTTGTGGTGCTTAGAATACCTCTTGGCCTATTCTATGGACTCCGGGCTTGGATCCTACAGAAGTATGAGGCCTGTGGTTTATATGAAACTTCTCCGGATGGAGGGTTGTGCGTGCCAATCTAAGGTTGGTCAATTCGGGCTACTTGCCTGGGCTATGAATCTGCTTCTTGCAGATGACTTCTAAGTTCTTCAGGTCCCCGGGGACTTAGAACTATTTCCATTAAATGGAAGTTGGGAGACGTGTGGGACCTGTTTGCTCTGGTGTGCCGGGTGATTAACGTTTGGGTTTTCACTCAAAGTTCTTCCGGACGCTGACTCTTTTACCTATTGCGCTCTTTCTTGTGGTGGTGGAGTATCATCCTTTCCCACTTTTGGGGAAATTGTCTGGTCGGCTGCGCGGGCATGTTTTACTCTGTTCCGAGTCATGTTACTCTGAGAGGTGTGCAGGGATTGCCTGCTTTCTGTGGGAGCTGCGGCTCCAGCATTTGCCTGCTCAAGGTAGTTTTCCTTCAATAATAGCTTCTTCAAGCTCTCTGACTGTCATCTATTCCATCTAATACCTGGACTACGGTCTTTGACGTTCAGGTGTGTGCGTCCTTGATGTTACGCTAGCCTTGGGGCTTGTCTGTAGAAGTGTCGAAGTTGGGTACAGAGGGCCGTCCTTCGAAGGTCAGGCAGTTATCCATTTTTCCTCAATACTCCGTTTGGGGTTTCTTGGGCGGTGCTTTTCGTTAATTCTCTGAGATCGCGAGCAGGGTCCTGGGTTATCATTTTCCTTCGGGTATAGATGTTACCCTGCCTGTGTGTGTATCATGTGTTGCCGCTTGCCTACGAGATTACTTGCGATCCATTTGCACTGGGTGCTGATTCTCAGACTGCTCAGGAGTCCTTCGTGATTCTTGGGTTTAAGGCTATTTATAGATCACCAAGTCTACGGACTTTAGAGGTGTGCTCCTCCTTGGAGGAGGCAGTTTAGGGTTCTTTCAGAGATTGGATTTTTTGATTGTTCATTGTCAAGGACCCTGGACTTGGTCCATGTCTCTCCATGGACGGGTGTGGACGGTTCGATTCACGCTTGAGGTTTGTGGTCCCATGGGCCCCTTTTGTAGGGGCTGGGGTTCTGTTAAAGATGCCTATCTGATGGTGGCTTAGGCTTTAGGTCTTTCTGATGGGTCCCTACCTGTCTTTTGGTGCATTTCCTATGTTCCTGTAGACTCCAGGTGCTTTTCAACTGGGTTGGCGATGTGGCCAAGGGGTCTTGCCTCTATGGTAGGGGGTTTTTCCGTTGTTTTCATTCCCTTCTCTTCCAGAGTAGGGTTTGGGTTCTCAGGGTTCGGAATTACCTTAGTATTTATGGAGTCCTGGGGGTCCTTGGTCCTGCCTTGCAGGGGATATTTTCCCTTCCTGTGTTTCAGGTTCTTGGGAGGGGAGCTGTGATGTAGTGTCTGGATCCTCCGTTCCTGCAGCAGGAGGCTGAGGGTTGGCTCCCATGGGGGCTTCTATTACGTGTATCCAATATATGAATGCTAAGGGTTTTGGGGGACTTCTTCCCTCGGGAAGTGTGCCCTTTGTGCCCACGACTGTGTGTAGGAGGTCTCATACCCGAGCACAATGTTTCTCCTGACTCACGGTAGCATGCCGTTTGCAGCAGCAGTCTAACAGGGAACTGCTGCTTCTTAACTTCCATTTCAGGCGGACCTGAAACAGCATAATCTGCTGCTTAATAAAAGGAGCCCAATTTCTCTCTCGCTGTCTAGGCCAGCCTGCCTGTGCCCAGTGCCTACTGCATCAATTTTGTCACTGAGTGCCTCTGCCAATGACCTACTGCATCCAATGAGGCCTATTTATGAAAGGCCTGTCGGACATGATCTGACATTGCGGATCATGTCCGACAGACCTCGCTGAATGCGGAGAGCAATATGCTCTCCGCATTCAGCATTGCACCAGCAGCTCTTGTGAACTGCTGGTGCAATGCCGCCCCCTGCAGATTTGCGGCCAATTGGCCGTTAGCAGGGGGGTGTCAATTAACCCGATCGTATTCGATCGGGTTGAATTGCAGCAATGTCTGTCCGCCTCCTCAGAACAGGCGGACAGGTTATGGAGCAATGGCCTTTAGACCGCTGCTCCATAACTTGTGTTTCTGGCGAGTCTGAAGGCTCAACAGAAACACAGGGCTTCAAGCTCCATACGGAGCTTAATAGATATGCCCCTATGTATGTATGTACAACATGCAACCAAATAGTCCACAGAATCAAACAATGTCTGATTGCCAATTCCAACTTGCCTGTACCCATCGCCTATTGCATGCAATGTCTTTCTGACTGCCAATTCCAACCAGCCAGTACCCATCGCCTACTGCATGCAATATCTGTCTGACTGCCAAGTCCAGTCTGTTTGTAATCAGTGGCTACTGCTTCCATTGCTTCTCACTGACTGACAATTCCAGTATCCCTATTCTTGGGGCTTACTGCCTGTAATATCTCTCTGACTCCAACTCCAGCCTATCTGTGCCCACAGCCTACTGCTGACAATGTCTCTCTGATTGTCAAGTCCAGCCTGCCTGTGCCCAGGGACTACAGCTTCCAATGTTTCTCTGACTGCCAAGTCCAGCCTGCCTGTGCCCATGGCCTACTGCATGCAATGTCTCTATGACTGCCAGGTTCAGCCTGCCTGTGCCCAGGACTACTGCATCCAATGTATCTCTGACTGCCAAGTCCAGCCTGCCTGTGCCTAGGGACTACAGCTTTCAACGTTTCTCTGACTGCTAAGTCTAGCCTGCCTGTGCCCGGGGCCTACTGCTGCCAAAGTCTCTCTGACTGCCTAGTACAGCCTGTAATTCCACATGTGTGGTTTATGCATTAAAATGTCCATGTGATTAGCCAACATAAATCAAATATCAGGAACCCTAAAATTACTAATTTACCTGTCCCCGCCATTTTCAAGAATAGGGTCATCAAGAAAACCAATTGCGCTTTATGGTGTTAGATAAAGAACATAAGAAAAATAGGGGGGGGGATAAGAATATGGACTTATATAAGGAAGCCAGATGGCTTTGGAAACTGGACTCTTTATACCCCAAAGGTTCAAAAAGAAAATTAAACTTAAAATCTTTTATTTGATTTATTTAATTCTGATTTGAACATTTGGTAAGTTTTACCCTGATGTTGAGCACTTTTTCTTCCTTTGTTATTATTATTATTCTTTATTTATAAAGCGCCAACGGATTCCGCAGCGCTGTCCATGGGTACAAAGATAAAAGTACAGTACAATACAATATAAAAGACAACAGACAAGGTTTAACAAACAAATACAGGGCGAATTGAGGGCCCTGTTCCCGTGGGAACTTACAATCTAGATGGGTAGGAGAGTGGGAAACAGGAGGTGGGGACTGCAAAGGTGAGAATGATGTTAGTGTGGAGTTAGATGGGGGCAGCAATTAGGCAAGTGGAATTCATTTGTTACTGATTTGGAGATAGGCTTCCATGAACAGAAAGGTCTTTAGGGAGCATTTAAAGGAGGAAAGGTTAGGGGAGAGTCTGACAGCTCTAGGAAGTGCATTCCAGATGATTGGTGCCGCACGAAAGAAGTCCTGTAGCCTAGCATGGGAGGAGGAGATGGTAGAAGATGCAAGGAGCAGGTCATTGTTGGATCTTAGGGGGCGGGCTGGAGTATATTTGTTGATGAGTGAGGACAGGTAGGGGGGAGCTGCGTTGGTAAGAGCTTTGTAGGTCAGGATGAGAATTTTGAATTTAATTCTGCTGTGGATGGATAGCCAGTGAAGGGACTCGCAGAGAGGTGCAGCAGATACAGAGCATCAGGAGAGGTGGATTAGCCTAGCAGAGGCATTTAGGATGGATTGAAGAGGGGAGAGGCGAGAGAGAGGGAGGCCAGTTAGTAGGATATTACAGTAGTCAAGTCAGGAGATTACCAGGGAGTGGATTAGCTGTTTAGTAATTTCAGCACTCAGAAACGGACGAATTTTGGAGATATTGCGTAGGTGGTTGCGACAGGAGGAAGAGAGCAATTGGATGTGGGATATGAAGGACAGGTTGGAGTCAAGTGTAACTCCTAGGCAGCAGACTTGGGGTGATGGGGAGATAGTGGTGTCACCAACAGTGATTGAAAAGTTAGGAAATGGGGTAGAATTAGAGGGGGGATTAGAAGGAGCTCAGTCTTGGACATATTGATTTTTAGGTGGTAAGAGGCCATCCAAGAAGAAATGCCAGATAAGCAGACACTGATGTAAGAAAGGACAGAAGGAGAGAGTGAAGGGGTGGATAGGTAGATCTGAGTATCATCAGCATAGAGGTGGTAGTTGAAGCCATAGCTACTGATAAGTTTACCTAGTGAGGATGTATAGATAGAGAAGAGTAGAGGACCCAGAACAGAGCCTTGAGGTACTCCAACAGACAGAGGCAATGGAGAGGAGGAGTCGCCAGCAAAGGAGACAGAAAAGGACCTATTGGAGAGATAAGAGTGGATCCAGGAAAGGGCAGTGTCAGAGAGCCCAAGGGAGATGAGAGTCCGTAGGAGAAGGGGATGGTCAACGGTGTCAAAGGCAGCAGACAGATAAAGTAAGATAAGTATTGAGTAGTGGCCATTTTATTAGCAGAAAGAAGATCATTAGTAACCTTGGTGAGGACAGTCTCAGTTGAGTGTTGGGAACAGAAGCCAGATTGCAAGGGGTCAAGCAGTGAGTTGGAGGGCAAGAAGTGGGTTAAGCAATAGAAGACTAGTTTTTCCAGGACTTTTGAAGCTAGCGGAAGCAGTGATATGGGGCGGTAGTTTGCAGGAGAATTGGGGTCGAGGGAGGGTTTTTTGAGGATGGGGGTGACCTTTGCATGTTTGAAGGAAGATGGGAATGAACAGGTATTAAGGGATAGGTTAAATATGTGAGTAAGAGCTGGAGTGAGGGTAGAAGACAGAGAAGGTATTAGATGTGAAGGGATAGGGTCAAGTGGGCAGGTAGTGAGGTGTGAGGAAGACAATAGGGAACTCACTTCATTCTCAGTGGTAGGGGGGAAGGTGCTGAGAATGGTGGAGGGGGGTGCCGGGGGCGGAGATAGAAGGTTGCAGTTGTGTTGGGATATTACTTCGGATGGTAGTTGTTTTGTTGAAAAAGTCTTGAGCACTAAAGGCAGATGAAGGGGGTGGTGCAGGTGGATAAAGGAGAGAGTTGAAAATGGAGAAGAGACGTTTAGGGTTTGAGGAGTGAGTAGATATAAGAAAAGAGAAGTAGGTTTGCTTGACTAAGTGAAGGGCAGAGGAGTAAGAATAAAGAATGAACTTATAGTGGAGGAAATCTGATTCAGAGCGGGATTTCCTCCAGGCACGTTCAGCAGCACGGGAGCATTTTTGCAGGTAGCGTGTTTGCTTAGAGTGCCAGGGTTGGAGCTGACAATGTGGGGTTTTGCGTATTTGGGGAGGAGCGAAAGTATCCAGTGCCAAGGAGAGAGTATTGTTATAGTGAGTTGTAGTAAGGTCAGGGTAGAATATTGTGGAAGTGTGGGGGAGGTGTTTTTGAATAAGGTTGGAGAGTTGTAGAGGATCCACAGAGTGCAGATGTCTACAGGTGCGGGGGCGAGGGGGAGAAGTAGGTTTAGCCTGTATATTAAGCTTAAAGGTGAGCAGATGGTGGTCTGAGATGGGAAATGGGCGACAGGTGGCATCAGAGAGAGAGCAAAGGTGGGAAAATACTAGATCAATAGAGTTTCCATCTCGGTGAGTAGGGAATAGGGTGGATTGTGAGAGACCAAAGGAGTTTGTGAGTGAGAGAAGCTTAGAGGCAGCAGAGACAGATGGGTTATCAATAGGGATGTTGAAGTTGAAGTCCCCCAGGATTAAAGCAGGTGTATTTGTAGAGAGAAAGTGAGAAAGCCAGGCAGCAAAGTTATCAAGGAATTGGGAGGTTGGTCCAGGGGGCGATAGATAACTGCCACCCTGAGGGAGAGGGGGGAGAATAGTCGGATGCAGTAAACTTCAAAGGAGGAAAAGGAGAGAGATGGATGAGGCTGCAGGTGCTGAAAGGAGCAGGAGGGGGAGAGTAAGATTCCAACACCGCCACCATGTCTATCACCTGGCCTAGGTGTGTGGCTAAAGTGGAGACCACCATGCGTGAGAGCAGCAATGGAAGCAGTGTCAGAAGATGATAACCAGGTTTCAGTAATTGCTAGAAGATGTTTGTTTTTAATGTACCTATTCCTCATGTGCTTGGTGTAGGTATAAATATGCATAGAACTGATATAGAATGTATATACAATATGTGTGTCTATATATATATATATATATATGTAACAAAGGTCTACATTTTATGGAAGAATGTGATTATTGACACAGGTAGATAAAACTAACAAAAAAAAGACAAGGTCTTTACATATGCAAAGTACTTCACCCTTTACAAGAAAGATCTCAGGATATAAACAGGACAGCTGAGAGGGATGGGGGCAGTTGGGATGGAAGGTTGGTAGGTATACACACACTGACACTCTACACACACATGCATTCACATACACAAACACACACATGCAACCGCACAGTCATTCTAGATAGGAAGAAAGGGTTTTGGTAAGTACACACATACACAGAGACACCCACTCTGTAATAACTGTTAGATATGATACATTGTGTGTTTGGGGGTATGACTGAAAACCTTTTTATGTAACTGTCTCTGTAACCTTTCTGTAATTTGGGCAGATCCTAATTAAAGCTCTCTCTCTGGTAAATAAATGAGTGTCTGAAAATCATTTAGCCTGGAATTACTATGAGTACAGTATAGTGGCTATATTTCTGTAGAACTACACATACAATATTTACCTGGGATTGTTGGTAAAGTGAATAGTGTGCTAGTGTGTAGTGAGGTGACACTAGGGGTTATTATAAGTATTACACAGCGCAGAGGATATTATCCAGAGCATATCCAAAGTGGATTTATTGAATGTAATCCTGGTGGATTTGAGGGATAATTGTGCAACACTTGGTTTGGCTTTTTTTTTTAAAAGAAGGCCTATAAACATGAAGGAGTTAATATTTCTTAATTTTATGCGCTATGAGGCAAGGCCCCTCCCCCATGAACCTGAGGGATTGATTGTTCCTAATTGATGTGAATATATATATGTGTGTGTTTTCATTGTATTATCAGCTTGATAAAGGGACAGAAGCCCCAACATGTTGCTGTAATGGCAGTAATAGCTGAATAAAGGTTTTCCATGTTTTTCTATTAAGGAGTGCAACTTACTCTCTTTTAGAAATTGTAGTTCAGACATCAGAAAGGCTTAACTAACTGAATTTAAAAACAAAAAATGCGGAACTCTCCAGCACTGCAAGATCTCTCTCATTTATGTATGTGAAGCAGAGACAAGCCCAATGCAATATAGCACTGCATGATATGAGAGTTTTGTTACACTTACACTTTGTGCATTGTATTTTATATTACTATACATTTCAGATTGGGTCCTTTCAGTGATATTGCAATTACGCTTTGCACTGTCTCATTTATATTTGAATACATTTAAATTTTGATCTAGCATTGATTTTACACATTCTGATTATGCTTTGAAAATTTCTGTGTTACTTTAATAACTTAAAATCATACTTTGAATATTTTTGTGTAGCTTTTACAAATTACATTTCACCTTGTATTTCCTGCATTGCAAATTAAAACTGACACTTTCAGGATGTGGGAGGAACAGGGCAGTTCCCTGAGCTAATGTCACGCCGCGCCATTGCTAGGGGCGCAGCGTCTTCTCCATGCTCGTTGCCTAGGGCTGTGTCGGCTCAGGAGGCGTGAGCCGCTGACGTCATCGCTGCACACTCCTGATGCCGGCCAGTCCCTTTGCGCCATTCACAGGTATGTAAGCGGGCAGTGAACGATCTGTCACTGCCCAAGTATAGTTGCTACTTTATTGTGCTCCTGGGAGTGACTGATCATTTACTGGTTAACCCCTAATCTGCTGGACTGATACCTTGTTGCCTGAACCCTGCCTGTCTCACTACGCTAACTGGTTAACCCCTAATCTGCTGGACTGATACCTTGTTGCCTAAACCCTGCCTGTCTCACTACGCTAACTGGTTAACCCCTAATCTGCTGGACTGATACCTTGTTGCCTGAACCCTTCCTGTCTCACTATGCTAACTGGTTAACTCCTAATCTACTGGACTGATACCTTGTTGCCTGAACCCTGCCTGTCTCACTACGCTAGCTGGTTAACCCCTAATCTGCTGGATTGATACCTTGTTGCCTGAACCCTGCCTGTCTCACTATGCTAACTGGTTAACTCCTAATCTACTGGACTGATACCTTGTTGCCTAAACCCTGCCTGTCTCACTACGCTAACTGGTTAACCCCTAATCTGCTGGACTGATACCTTGTTGCCTGAACCCTTCCTGTCTCACTATGCTAACTGGTTAACTCCTAATCTACTGGACTGATACCTTGTTGCCTGAACCCTGCCTGTCTCACTACGCTAGCTGGTTAACCCCTAATCTGCTGGATTGATACCTTGTTGCCTGAACCCTGCCTGTCTCACTATGCTAACTGGTTAACCCCTAATCTGCTGGACTGATACCTTGTTTCCTGAACCCTGCCTGTCTCACTACGCTAACTTGTTAACCCCTAATCTACTGGACTGGTTCTCTGTTGCCATGTTCTGTCTGCATAATTTGTCTTGTGCTGTCCAGTCTGTGGTGAGTGCCGCTCTCCTCATTTTCCTGATATTCTCAGCTCTGGGATATTCCCTATCTTTCTGGCTTGACGCCGGGATAACAAGACTACTGGCCGAGTCCGGTCTGATAGAGGCGTATCCCACGAGCTTTACAGCTAAACAGACGAGTTCCCAGGGTATGTCTAAAGCTCTCTCACAAGTCTTGTGAAATTTTGTAAGCATTTTAAACAAGCTGGTCTTGCTTACTTTAACAGAAAAGTTATATATACTAAAATATAGACAAAAGCAAGTTAAATTGTAGTGAAGACATTTAATTTTAATTTGGAATTGATGTAAATGGAGCTTTTATATCAGTCCCAGGTTTTCTTCAGTTACCTTCTCTCTGACACTACAATTTAACATGCTTTTGTCTATATTTAAGTATATATTACTTTTCCATTAGTTAAAATAAGTGTATTGTGAATTTTTAGCAGCTTGTTTAAAATGGTTTGAAACTTTCACAAGACTTGTGAGAGAGCTTCAGATATACCCTAGGAACTCCCCTGTTCAGCCCAGGGAACTGCCCTATCCCTAGGGATGGGCAAATGTGTTTATATTCAAATTCGAATGTTAGAACGAATGTTATTGTAGAAATTCGATTTACATAATAGAATGTTGATAAGAACGAATATTTTTAAAAATTCTATTATCGAATGTTATTTACAGTTTTCGAATGTCACTTTCGAAATAGAACGTCACATTCCAATTCGAATGTCTCATTCGAATTCCAATGTCACATTCCAATTCGAATATTAAATTTATAAAACACAGTTGTAGACTAGAAATACTATTTTGAATTTGAATCTTACATTTGAATTTGAGGGTGACATTCAAATTCGAATGTGAAATTTGAATTCGAATGTGACATTCGAATATTACATTTATTAAACACATTATTAGATTAGAAATACTATTTCGAATTCGAATGTCACATTCGAATTTGAATATTACATTTATAAAACACAGTATTAGACTAGAAATACTATTTTGAGTTTGAATCTTACATTTGAATTTGAGGGTGTGTGTGTGTGTGGGGGGGGGGTGCGTTGTTGCATTCTTGTACCCAGGCTGCACAATATCTTGAGCCAGCACTGAAGTCTTAACTATAATTTCTCTCCATGTTAGAGAATCTTAAAATTTCAGGGCCCCTATGTATTCCTCTCCTTTTGGCTAAACAGTGCAATAAGGGACAATAAACCCAATTTTTTAATTTCATGATTCAGACAGAACATGCAATTTTAAGCAACTTTCTAATTTACTCCGTTCTCTTGCTATCTTCATTTAAAAAGCAGGAATGTAAATCTTAAGAGCCAGCCCATTTTTGGTTGAGAACCTGGGTTATGCTTGCTTATTGGTTTGCTAACTTTAACTACCAATAAGCAAGCGCTATCCAGGGTGTTGAACCTAAAATGAGTTGGCTCCTAAGCTTTAAATTCCTACTTTTCTAAATAAAGATAGCAAGAGAATGAAGAAAAATTGATAGTAGGAGTAAATTAAAAAGTTGCTTAAAATTGCATCTTTAAAATGAATCATGGGGAAAAAAATGGGTTTAGTGTCCCTTTAAGCCTTTTCAGATAATCTGCCATCAATCAACCCATATTCAGTAAAAAAAAACAAAAAAACATGCAGTTTATGAGACTGTCAGTGACAATATACAAGGGAGCACAATACGTAAAATAAAAATAAGGCATTATGTGAACCTGATCTACAGTTAGACTGTTACATTTCACTAGGCACAAAATGAGCACTCCCCAAGCCTGCCCTAATAAACTGCAGTCAGGGCATCATCTTATGCTAAAGAAAACATGCACCTTTATGACTTTATCTACAGCAATCTGTCGTTAGAATGTTCTCCTACACCACAAGCAAACCCAGCTCTTTATTTTGTCATCCTACCTTTTGTTGGCAGAAGAAAATAGGCAATATATTCTTCTTTATATTATGCCTGAATATGTCCCTTCCAGTTATAGTTTCATTTTCACTGAGAAAATATGTTGTAGAGACCCACACCCATAAAGTGCCTGAGGTTGTCAGGTCTACATTTTTGTAGACAGGAATTGTAACACAAGACCTCATCTAAAGGAAGTGAAAGAAGAGGGTTTTTTTGTTTTGTTTTGTTTTTTCTTACCAATTTGATTGGGTCACAAATAGGCTTCTGTCATTAATGAGGCCTTATGGGAAATAAAAAATATGATGCTCTTTTGAGCTGTAAAAAGGAATTATAGTGTTGTTAGACATGTAGGAATGACAAGGGTGAATGACAAAATGGAATGCCCATAGACTTTAATGGGATGTAAAATTAAAAGTGTTGAAGCAACAAAACTATGAGACATATAAAGTAGATATTTACCAGATATAATCCCCAGGTACAGTATCATATTCTGAAAGTGAGATTACATCAGATTATAGCTGCTTTCTATGGAATGACAAGGGTGAATGACAAAATGGAATGCCCATAGACTATAATGGGATTACATTAAAAGTGATATAGAAACTAAAATATGAGACATATCAAATAGATATTTACCAGATATGTTCCCCAGGTACAGTAGCATATTCTGAAAATGAGATTACATCAGATTATAGTTGCTTTCTATGGAATGACAAGGGTAATTGACAAAATGGAATGCCCATAGACTTTAATGGGATTAAATTTAAAAGTGCTATAGCAACAAAACTATGAGACATATCAAATAGATATTTACAAGGTATGTTCCCCAAGTACAGTAGCATATTCTGAAAGTGAGATAACGTGATATTATAGCTGTTTTCTATGGAATGACAAGGGTGAATGACAAAATGGAATGCCCATAGACTATAATGGTATTACATTTAAAAGTGCTATAGCAACAAAAATATCAGACATATCAAATAGATATTTACCAGATATGTTCCCCAGGTACAGTAGCATATTCTGAAAGTGAGATTACATCAGATTATAGTTGCTTTCTATGGAATGACAAGGGGGAATGACAAAATAGAATGCCCATAGACTATAATAGGATTACATTTAGTGCTATAGCAACAAAAATATGAGACATATCAAGTAGATATTTACCAGATATGTTCCCCAGGTACAGTAGCATATTCTGAAAGTGAGATTATGTCAGATTATATCTTTTTTCAATTGAATGACAAGGGTGAATGACAAAATGCAGTGCCCATAGACTATAATGGGATTACATGCAACAAGTATATATAAACTGTGCTTGCCAGTTATTACATAGTATTTCACAATGGATATAGAACTAACATATTAAAATACCATAGAAAGTAAGTGGTATATAGTTGTACGTATAATATATAATACAGAGAATATAGGGTAAAACTCCAAAGTGACCTGTATACTTATAGCCAGATCAGAAAAGTATATATCACCCCTGTTTGTATGTAAATTCCCGCATATTATGGAAGCAGAGGAAAAAGTATTTTCCAATATATGTCCCTAGAAAGAGGTGTGGACAATTCCAAGCGGCGGCCTCAGAAAATGCTGTCAATCGATGCTGCTCTAATTATACTGAAAGGACTATGATCCTTCTCCCAAATGGAACTTGAAAGACAAAAACAGAGAGCGCAAACCACTCTAAGAGTAAAAGTATTTAATACAAAATGTGAAACGCAAGTAAAAAATATACGTACAGGAATTAAAAACAGCAAAGCATATAGTGCATATCACCACAAAAACTCAGTTGCAGGCCAGATGAGTGTTGACTTGTGCCCCTTGGTCCTTCCTACAGTCTTAGCGCAACCGGAACGCCGTTAAGACTTGGAGGTGCGGGGCTACCCAAAGTTGTAATAGCCTGTGTCTGGAGATCATGTGACTACGATATAGCTCCTCAACGCGTTTCATCAGGATCCGACCCGACGTTGTCAAGAGGTGATGTATCAACAAACCGTTTACTTCCTTTTGAATTCAGCGGGCTGTCAAAGGTCAGGTACGTTGCAGCGTCTGATTGGCTGACTACGTGTCACTTACTGATTGGCTACTGAACGCCAATTAAATCCTCCCAAGCAGCTGTCATAGCGATATGTGATATAATACATAAAGTGCTAAGAAGGCATATACCTAGCTATTGGACAATACTTATATAGCTATACACACACAAGCATGTATTAAGTAACACTGAAAAAAGGGGTACAATGTAAATTCAGTAAAATAAAAACATTGCAATGCAAATAAAACGCTTATGATTGAAAACATTAGAACACGTAAAAGGCAATCTGGCAGACAAAATACAAACTATCAATAGTTAATGATGTAAGTAATTGTGTACTGTGAGAAAACGATCCAGGATACTAAATTTGAAATCATATCTGCTATCAAAAATGGATGACTAATATGTGATCTCATAGATAGTTCTGAAGATTATCAGATGCTCCCGCTAAAACACTGTCCTTACTAAAAGAGGGAAGAGATAAGATATATGGAAACACTACTCCTCTGTGATACAACATGGCGTGTTAAACCAAAGAAAATAGGTGTATGTACTTAGGGGAATAAGCTACTAGCTAGACTCCAAAAGCCTATACTGATTATGAAATGAACATTAAAAATGACACAGTGTAAATAATCCTTACAGTGTGCCTACATGCAATACAAAGTATGTGAGACATAGAGGAATGTTACATATAACTAAGGCGAAAAACCTATGTCAAAGAATCCCCCAAATCTTATCTTCAAATTTGAATGAGAACACCCAAAGTGCTGCAACATAGTTACATAAAAGCTTGAAGGTCTAAGTCTATATTAAGACCTTTACGATTGACTGTGTTCAGAGTCTGGAGTTTGTGAATCCAGTATGTTTTACGCTGTCTTAGAGTTTTTAATCCAATATTGGAATATTAGGCGGAATCCAGTCAATGACTTTGATTTTTAGTCCCGTAGAATTGGCATTATGAAAGTGTCTAAAATGGTCAGGTACACTATGGGTCTCGATTTTGTTTTTGATATTATAGCAATGTTCACTAAATCTAGTTTTAATAAGCCTTTTGGTTCTTCCAATATAGAAACAATTACAAATGCAAACTAGAAGATATACTACAAAAGTAGATCTGCACAAATATTTGTATTTAACTTTATATTCTTTAGTATAATCTATATTATTGAAAATATCACCCTTTATGATATGACTACACATATTGTAGTTACTACTTCCAAACGACCATTCCCATTGGCTCTACTAAGCCAAAGTGAATTCTCAAGTTTTTTAGATCTTGGTATTGATCTTAATTTAGATGGAGCTAACATATCCTTAAGATCCTGATTCTTTTTAAAGGTTATTAGGGGCCTTTCCTGAAGGATTTTATTTAATACCGGATCACTAGTTAAAATGTTCCAATGTTTATTAAGGATATTTTCAATATCCCTGCTACCCTGACTATATGTAGTAATGAACCTAACATTGTCTCTCTTAGCTGCCCTTTCTTGGTTTTTATCTACTGGACGGAGCATGTCCTCTCTGTTCATTCCGGATACTTTTTCTTTGACCCTAACAATAGTATTGCATCCCTTTTCCTTGAACCTTTTATCCAAAATGATGGATTCTTTGTTATAGTTTGAAGTGTGGGTGCAGTTTCTGTGTATCCTTTGATATTGTCCAAGAGGGATATTGTTTTTCCATCTTGGAAGCTGGCCACTCTTGGCGTTAAGAAACCCATTTTTGTCCGTTGGCTTCCTGTAGTTTTTAACAGCAACCCTATGATCTTGATCCACATAAAGGAGATCTAAAATTCTATTTGATCTTTCTTGATGTTACTTGTAAATTTAAGATTCATAGAGTTGCCATTAATAAATTTGATGTTGTTAATCTGATCTTCCTGGCCTTTCCAGATGATAATTATATCATCTATATATCTAAAATAACTGATGAGATGATTGCTATAGGGGTTGTTATGCCAAATATATTTATTTTCTAAATAATTCATATAAAGGTTTGCGTACGATGGGGCAAAAGTGGTCCCTATTGCAGTTCCCTGTAGCTGCAAATAAAACTGAGAATCAAACTGAAAATAGTTGTGCTTTAAAATAAAATCAATACCTGTGAGGATGAAACGGATTTGTGAATTTGGAAGTTGGCTGTTTGCCATACTATCCTCCATGGCTTTAATGCCTAAATTGTGTGGGATACATGTGTACAAAGCTGTAACATCACACGTAATCCAGAGGAAATCTTGTTCCCATTTCATTCCTTCAAAGGCCTTAATAGTTTGTGTTGTATCTTTTAAAAAGGATTTGGTGTTTCTAACTATAGGCTGTAAATAATGATCAATGTAAGTGGATAGGTTACTGGTTAAGGACCTAATCACAGAAACTATAGGTCTCCCAGGAGGGTCGACCAAAGCCTTGTGAACTTTCGGGAGATGATAAAAAATGGGTGTAGAGGGATTTCTTTCTAACAAAAAATAACACTCATCGTTTGTGAGAACACTGTCTAGTTTCGCTGTGTTCAAAATGACATTGAGTTATTTAATGAATGTGCTTGTAGGATCAAAATCTAGTTTCTTATATGTATTGACCGCGTTCAGTATCCTGAACGCTCCCTTGAGGTAATCAAATCTATCTTGGACTACCACTCCACTGCCTTTGTCAGCTGCTCTAATGATTATGTCAGTATTATTTTTAAGAGCAGATAGTGTGTGTCTCTCATGTAATGACAAATTATCATTGAATCTGTTGATCCATTTGCCATTTTTATTCTCCCACAACTTGGACAGATCTCCACTGACCAATTTGTTGAAGATTTTAATATGTTCTCTTTGTGCTCCAACTGGGAAAAAGGAAGAGGTTTTTTTTGAAAGAGGTATGCACCATACATGGCTCCTCTACATGTTCATGAATACTGAGGTCCAACAAAGATTCATCTATGGTTGTATGTTGAATCTGTGATGGATTCTCACAGTTAAAGGGACAGTCAACACCAGAATTGTTGTTGTTTAAAAAGATAGATAATCCCTTTATTACCCATCCCCCAGATTAGCAAAACCAACACTGTTATATTAATACACTTTTTACTTCTGTGACTAACTTGTATCTAAGCATCTTCTGACCACCCCTAATCACATGACTTTTAGTTATTATCTATTGACTTGCATTTTAGCCATTTAGTGCAGTGTCTGCCACTAGCCACGGGCGTGATCACAATGCTATCTATATGGCCTACATGAGCTTGCTCTCCCCTGCTGTGAAAAGTAAATAAAATAGAGGCAGTCTTCAAGGGCTTAGAAATTATCATATGAACCTTCCTAGGTTTGCTTTCAACTAGAATACCAAGAGAACAAAGCAAAATTGTTGATAAAAGTAAATTGGAAAGTTGTTTAAAATTACATGCCCTATTTGAAAAATGTAAAAAAAATTTGGACTGTCCCTTTAAGAGATTCTAAGGTTTGTAAAGCATCTCTATCGTAATCTAGAATAGGTTCCCTTTGTAGTATGGGTGTTGTGCGTGGTTACTGTTTGATAAAATATCTTTTAAGGGTCATTTTACTTATATATTTTTGTAAGTCAATGTAAGTCTCAAATTTATTGGGAGCCTTTTTAGGAGCAAAATTGAGTCCCTTAGCCAAAAGGTTAATTTCTTGGTCGCTCAATTTTTTAGTAGTGAGATCATATACAATGTCCTTGCTCCTAATTAAGGCTGCCTTCTTGGATCATATTATCTCAATGTGTCCTCCTCCCCTCACTTATTCTTTTTCTTTTGTAAGGTGTCATGTGTGCATTTGTATGTGACTCTCTTCTTGTTCTTGTCTGTTGGAGGTTGGGTATCATTTGATCTTGCCCAAACAATCTCTCTTGAGTCTAAAAAATCCTGATGTTGAACTGATACATGGGAATTTTGAAATGATATTTGATTATTAGAACTACGAGTTTGCTTATCATTTGAATACTGGTTCTTATGATAATAATTACCATTAGCGGAAACATTTCTATGATTGTCTTTAGGCTCCTTGGCCGGATAGTATCTAACATTCTGGACATAGGAAAAATTCCCATAATTCTGATGAGAAAGTGTTTTATCATAATAATGATTATTATAGTTGTTCCTCCCATTTCTATTATTATGAGTCTTATTCTGTGTCAGGTTTTATTTCCCTGTTTTGTTTGCCATGTGCTGCTGGCAGCCATTTTGCTCACCTCTCTTGCTGACTATGGTGCATTGTGGGGGATGCTGCTCATTTCCTGCACTTCCTTTTATGGCCAGACTGGTGTGCATCATCTGTGTGACACAGGCTGCAGTCTCTGAATTATGATGTCATCACTTATTATTTAAAGGGCCTCTGTTCAGTATGCTTTACCTTTGCGTTGTCTCAGACCTGTTTGTGAGAGTTCCTGTGTATTACCTGGCTGTCTGACGTCCTTCCTGGTTCCTGATCCCTGGCTTGTTCCTGACTCTGCTGTTTTCCTTGTTCCTGATTCCGGCTCGTCTGACTATTCGCTTTGGCTCCTGACTCGGCTCGTCTGACTACCAGCTCTGGTTATTTAACTTGTGGACTTTTTATTATTTTTTGTTATTAATAAAGGTGTGATTATTTTTGCACTTCTCGTCTCAGTCTGATTCCTGGCACCCTGACATTACGCAAAGGCCATGAATCCTGATGATGCTAATAATCCACCTTTACCTGCCATCATTTCCCAGATGGATGAACAGGATCACCGCTTGGATCAATTTGCACTAGCCCTGCAAACCCTGCTGACTCGCACTGCACATTTGGAACAAAGTGTCCCACAAGTTATGGCTGCTTCTGTTTCCGCTGCTGCACCTAGTCCTTCCAGGAGCATGTCTGGTTCTGCACCTCTACCTCAGCGATATGGAGGTGATCCTATTCAGTGCAGAGGGTTTTTAAACCAGTTGGGCATTTACTTTGAGATGTTACCTCAGGCGTTTCCCTCTGACAGAGCTAAGGTGGGATTTCTCATCTCGTTACTCTCTGACACAGCTCTTGCCTGGGCTAATCCCTTGTGGGAGACTAATAAACCTGTGATTTCAAATTACCCTGAATTTGTGATCTCCTTTCGAAGGGTATTTTATGTTACGGCTCGCTCCTCCTCTGCTGCTAAACGACTCATGTCCATTCAGCAAGGTACAAGATCTGTTTCTCAGTATGCTATTGAGTTCCGTACGCTTGCCGCAGAGGTTGGTTGGAACAATAAAGCCCTTGTTGCCGCCTTCTTTCATGGGCTCTCTGATGCGATTAAAGATGAAGTTGCTGCCAGAGATTTACCAGAGGATCTCGAGGCATTGGTGTCTTGTTTTGATCCTTTTTGACATCAGACTCAGAGAGAGGCCCTCTTTCAAGGAGCACTTGCGGAAGCCTCCTGTTCCGTTGTCTCCTACATGTTCTTCCCACCCATGCCTCCCTCTCCTCCCATGCCTCCTGGTCCCGAGTCACCAGGTACTGCTGAGCCGATGCAGTTGGGATTCACACGTCTCTCCGCGGCGGAGAGGGCCTTTAGGAGGAGGGAGGGGCTCTGCCTCTATTGTGGGTTACAGGGCCACCTTTTGAAGTCTTGTCCTACACGGCCGGGAAACAGTAACACCTAAGGTCCTGTCGGGGGCAGACCTTGGGTGGTTTATCCTCGTCCCCAGAACCGCTTAAGGAGAAACCTTTGGTCACGGTTGTCCTTTCCTGGGTGGACTCCTCCATAGTCACCCAGGCTCTTGTTGACTCCGGTGCTGCGGGCTATTTCATTGACAGTGCTTTTGTATCAAAGCACTCCATTCCTGTTTTGCCTCGGTCCGTTCTGCTTGCTATTGAGGCCATTAATGGCAGGCCCCTTCAGCCCACACTCGTTACTCACGAAACTGCTCCGTTGTCCATGGCTGTTGGGGCTCTCCATTTTGAAACTCTCCAGTTCCAGGTGATAATCTCTCCGCATTTTCCGGTTGTTCTGGGTTATCCCTGGCTCCAAAAGCACAATTCCAGTCTTGACTGGCGCAGGTCCAAAATTTTGTCGTGGTCCCGCAATGTATTTCCACTTGTCTTCAGAAACCAGTTAAAGTCTTGTGCACTTCTTCGGTATCTCAATTGCCAGAGGAGTACCAAGAGTTCCTAGACGTTTTTGACAAGGTGCGTGCCGGTATGTTGCCTCCTTACCGGTCTTACGATTGTACCATAGACCTGCAACCCGGAGCCATTTCTCCTCGGGGCCAGGTTTACCGTCTGTCTGTTGCAGAGAATTGTGCTATGGAGGAGTATGTTGCCGATGCTCTGTTGCGGGGGATCATCCACAAATCCTGCTCTCCTGCAGGGGCTGGCTTCTTCTTTGTGAAGAAAAAGGGTGGCGAGTTAAGACCATGCATCGATTATAGGGGTCTTAATCGTTTTACCATTAAGAATGCTTACCCTATTCCGCTCATTACGGAACTCTTTGACTGCCTCAAGGGAGCTACGGTCTTTACTAAACTTGATTTGAGAGGAGCGTAGAATCTCGTTAGGATCAAGGAGGGCCACGAATGGAAAACAGCGTTTAACACCAGGAGCGGGCCTATGTAATGCTCCTGCTGTTTTCCAGGAATTTTTTAATGATGTCCTACAAGATATGTTGCAACAGTGTGTTGTGGTGTACTTAGACGACATCCTCATACACTCACCCACACTTGAGGCTCATCGTTCTGATGTTACACAGGTTCTTCAGAGACTACGTGAGAACGGCCTGTTTTGTAAACTCGAGAAATGTGAGTTCCATCAGACTCAAGTAACCTTCCTAGATTATGTTATCTCTGTTGCAGGGTTCTCCATGGATCCTGACAAATTATCTGCAGTTCTGCAGTGGCCTCGCCCAGTTGGTCTTCGGTCTATTCAATGTTTTTTGGGGTTCACCAATTACTATAGAAAGTTTATTAAAAACTTTTCTTCCTTGGTCAAACCTATCACAGACATGACCGGTAAAGAGAATGATCCACTCCATTGGTCACCTACTGCCATTAAGGCCTTTGATAGTCTTAACACTGCCTTTGCTGCCGCTCCAGTTCTGGCTCATCCTAACCCTGTCCTGCCTTTCGTTCTTGAGGTTGATGCATCTGAGACTGGAGTAGGTGCCCTCTTGTCTCAAGTCCTACGCCTGACGGTTCCTTGCATCCGTGTGGTTTCTTCTCTAAGAAATTGTCTCCAGCGGAGTGCAATTATGAAATTGGTGACAGGGAATTACTGGCCATAATTTTGGCACACAAGGAATGGAGGCATCTTCTCTAGGGTACTAGCGTGCCAGTGCTCATTCTTACTGACCACAAGAATTTAACTTATCTATCTGAAGCAAAACGTTTGTCGCCCGACAGGCCAGATGGGTGCTATTTTTGTCTCGGTTTAATTATGTGGTCTCCTACCTGCCTGGTAGTAAGAATGTTAGGGCTGATGCCCTCTCTTGTCAATTTTCGCCTCTGTCCAAGGAGGAGTCTGTACCTACTCCTGTTATACCTCCTGACCATATTTTAGCTACCATACGTACTAATTTGACTTCTCCCTTGGGGGAGGAGATCCTGGCTCCACAAACCAATGCACCTCCTGAGAAACCTAGTGGTAAGTATTTTGTTCCTGAGAATATTCGAACTAAACTTTTGCACACTTACAACTATCCTAAAGCCGTAGGGCACCCAGGCAAGAACCACATGATTTAGTCTGTCACTCGACAATTCTGGTGGCCAGGTCTTTGTTCTGATGTTGCTGCGTATGTTGCCTCCTGCTCAGTTTGTGCACAGAATAAGACTCCTCGAAGGGCCTTTGTTCAGTATGCTTTGCCTTTGCGTTGTCTCAGACCTGTTTGTGAGAGTTCCTGTGTATTACCTGGCTGTCTGACGTCCTTCCTGGTTCCTGATCTCTGGCTTGTTCCTGACTCTGCTGTTTTCCTTGTTCCTGATTCCGGCTCATCTGACTATTCGCTTTGTCTCCTGACTCGGCTCGTCTGACTACCAGCTCTGGTTTTGAATCCTGGCTTGTTATTTAACTTGTGGACTTTTTATTATTTTTTGTTATTAATAAAGGTGTGATTATTTTTGCACTTCTCGTTTCAGTCTGATTCCTGGCACCCTGACATTCTGTTTATAATAAACAGATGTAAATAGGTTATGGGACTTATACTCGTGTTGTATAGATTCTACATGTGTATTATGTGGTGTTTTTCGATTCTCATTCCCTACTTTTAAGTTGTTAGTCCTTTTCTCCTTCTTATATGTGAAGACGTTATTGTTTTTGTAATCTTCTAAGTCTATGTAGTTTTTGTTGTTTAGACCATACTAGCTCATTGCTCAAATTGATATTACGTGCTTGTATATTCTCATTCAGTTTTTTCCATCTCTCTTCCCCTTTAATTTGTTGTATTTTAGGGAGTAGAGTTTCTATGGCTAATTTAACTTTATTAAATTTGTACTTCCTATAGCTGATAATTTTAATCAAAGTCATGGAGCAGTCTTGCAAGACCTTTTCCCAGTCTGTGGTAAATTCCACTTCTTCAAAATCAAATGCTATTTGAAAATTCTAAGGCCCTTAGGGACTATTTCATGTAAGACATAGTTATTGAGTAATAGAAGATCCTGACATTCTTTAGTATCCTTATTTAACAGTTTCTCTAGGTCCCTAAATAAATCCATAGGATTTATATCCATTGTTTCATTATTGGTGGTACTAACATTATTATTTAAGATACTTATAGAGCGCTGTCTGCTGTGTCTGGACAGGCAGTCACCAAATACCTCATCGACAGAGATGTTGTTCATATTAGATGTATAAAAACAATCAACCAATGTTGATTTTCAATGTAAACCACAAAATCTTCTTGAAGGGATACCATAGAAAGTAAGTGGTATATAGTTATATGTACAATATATAATACAGAGAATATAGGTTAAAACTCCAAAGTGACCTGTATACTTATAACCAGATCAGAAAAATATATCATCCCTGTTGGTATGTAAGTTCCTGTATATGATGAAAGCACAAGAAAAAGTATTTTCCAATATATGTCCCTGGAAAGCGGTGTGGACAATTCCAAGTGGTGGCCTCAGAAAATGCTGTCAATGGATGCTGCTCTAATTACACTGAGAGAACTGTGATCCTCCTCCCAAATGGAACTTGAAAGACAAAAACAGAGAAAGAGCGCAAACCACTCTAAGAGTAGAAATATTTAATACAAAATGTGAAGCGCAAGTAAAAAATATATGTACAGGAATTAAAAACAACAAAGCATATAGTGCTCTTATTAAAACTAGATTTAGTGAACATTACTGTAATATCAAAAACAAAATCAAGACACATAGTGTACCTGACCATTTCAGACACTTTTATAATGCTAATTCTACGGGACTAAAAATCAAAGTCTTTGACCGGATTCCGCCTAATAGTTCCAATAATCGATTAAAAACTCTAACGGCTAGATTTAGAGTTTTGTCGGTACCAAATGCTGGCTTTTTTCCCCCCGCACCTTTTAAATACCGCTGGTATTTAGAGTTCACAGAAGGGCTGCGTTAGGCTCCAAAAAGGGAGCGTATAGCATATTTACCGCCACTGCAACTCTCAATACCAGCGGTGCTTACGGACGCGGCCAGCTTGAAAAACGTGCTCGTGCAGGATTCCCCCATAGGAAACAATGGGGCAGTTTGAGATGAAAAAAACCTAACACCTGCAAAAAAGCAGCGTTCAGCTCCTAACGCAGCCCCATTGTTTTCTATGGGGAAACACTTCCCATGTCTGCACCTAACACCCTAACATGTACCCCGAGTCTAAACACCCCTAACCTTACACTTATTAACCCCTAATCTGCTGCCCCCGCTATCACTGACACCTGCATATTTTTTTTAACCCCTAATCTGCCGCTCCGTACACCACCGCAACCTACGTTATCCCTATGAACCCCTAATCTGCTGCCCCTAACACCGCCGACCTCTATATTATATTTATTAACCCCTATTCTGCCGCCCCCAACGTCGCTGCCACCTACCTACAATTATTAACCCCTAATCTGCCGACCGGACCTCACCGCTACTCTAATAAATTTATTAACCCCTAAAGCTAAGTCTAACCCTAACACCCCCCTAATTTAAATATAATTTAAATCTAACGAAATAAATTAACTCTTATTAAATAAATTATTCCTATTTAAAGCTAAATACTTACCTGTAAAATAAACCCTAATATAGCTACAATATAAATTATAATTATATTGTAGCTATTTTAGGATTAATATTTATTTTACAGGCAACTTTGTAATTATTTTAACCAGGTACAATGGCTATTAAATAGTTAATAACTATTTAATAGCTACCTAGTTAAAATAATTACAAAATTACCTGTAAAATAAATCCTAACCTAAGTTACAATTAAACCTAACACTACACTATCAATAAATTAATTAAATAAAATACCTACAATTATCTACAAGTAAACCTAACACTACACTATCAATAAATTAATTAAATACAATACCTACAAATAAATACAATTAAATAAACTAACTAAAGTACAAAAAAGTAAAAAAGAACTAAGTTACAAAAAATAAAAAAATATTTACAAACATTAGAAAAATATTACAACAATTTTAAACTAATTACACCTACTCTAAGCCCCCTAATAAAATAACAAAGCCCCCCAAAATAAAAAAATGCCCTACCCTATTCTAAAATTAAAATAGAAAAGCTCTTTTACCTTACCAGCCCTTAAAAGGGCCCTTTGCGGGGCATGCCCCAAAGAATTCAGCTCTTTTGCCTGTAAAAAAAACATACAATACCCCCTCCCCAACATTACAACCCACCACCCACATACCCCTAATCTAACCCAAACCCCCCTTAAATAAACCTAACACTAAGCCCCTGAAGATCTTCCTACCTTGTCTTCACCACACCGGGTCCCGATCGGTCCAGAAGAGCCTCCAAAGTCTTCATCCAAGCCCAAGCGGGGGCTGAAGAGTGACGTCCATCCTCCGGCTGAAGTCTTGATCCAAGCGGCGGCTAAAGAATTCCATCTTCGGGCAGAAGTCTTCATCCTATCCGGGCAGAAGAGTAGATCCGGACCGGCAAACATCTTCATCCAAGCCGCATCTTCTATGTTCTTCCATCCGATGACGAGCGGCTCCATCTTCAAGACCTCCAGCGTGGATCCAGCGCAGATTTTTTTTAAATACATTTATATTTTTGTGGCAGACGTCTATCCAATGTCAGTTCACCACCGGGGGCGGCTATAATCCCATAATGTAAACACAACAGTTTTAGTTTTTACAGTTAATTATTAGAAATTGAGCAAAAACTGTTCTCTGACTTTATCATCCCGGGTGACCACATACTGTATATAGCTAAAGAGAAGCAGCAAGTCCTGTGTACACGTCTTGCTTCAGTCATTCTGCTCATGATAAGGCATACTACACTAGCTGTGCTGCTGATGGTTCTATCACTGCTGCATGTGAGGCAAGCAAGCTGAGTACTCACAGATACAGTTAGAGGCAGGCACCATGTAAACCTAATCTACATGCATTCCTACTCCAATCCCTGGCAAGTATGGACTTAAACTGAACTACACATTAGGTTTCTCTCTGGCCTCCTCCTTAATCCACCCTGACCTATTCTGACACATTTGTCTCCCATAGACGGGGAGCTTCCTTAGTGCCATTTTACAGTGATCCCAGAGAGTGCCCGCTGCATGGCACATTCTCAGTATCATTTTACATTAATCCCTGAGTGTGCCAGCTACAGTGTGCTCAATACCATCTTAAAATAGTTAATGAGTGCCCCAGCTGCAGTGTGCAGTCTCAATAGCATTTTACAGTAATCCCTGAGTGTACCAGCTACAGTGTGCAGTCTCAATAGCATTTTAAAGTAATCCCTGAGTGTGCCAGCTACAGTGTGCAGTCTCAATGGCATTTTACAGTAATCAATGAGTGTACCAGCTACAGTGTGCAGTCTCAATAGCATTTTACAGTAATTCCTGAATGTGCCAGCTACAGTGTGCAGTCTCAATAGCATTTTACAGTAATCCCTGAGTGTACCAGCTATAGTCTGCAGTCTCAATAGCATTTTACAGAAATCCCTGAGTGTACCAGCTACAGTGTGCAGTCTCAATAGCATTTTACAGTAATCCCTGAGTGTGCCAGCGACAGTGTGCAGTCTCAATAGCATTTTACAGTAATCCCTGAGTGTGCCAGCTACAGTGTGCAGTCTCAATAGCATTTTACAGTAATCCCTGAGTGTGCCAGCTACAGTGTGCAGTCTCAATAGCATTTTACAGTAATCCCTGAGTGTGCCAGCTACAGTGTGCAGTCTCAATAGCATTTTACAGTAATCCCTGAGTGTGCCACCTACAGTATGCAGTCTCAATAGTATTTTACAGTAATCCCTGAGTGTGCCAGCTACAGTGTGCAGTCTCAATAGTATTTTACAGTAATCCCTGAGTGTGCCAGCTACAGTGTGCAGTCTCAATAGCATTTTATAGTAATTACTGAGTGTGCCAGCTACAGTCTGCAGTCTCAATAGCATTTTACAGTAATCCATGAGTGTGCAAGCTACAGTGTGCAGTCTTAGTAGCATTTTACAGTAATCCCTGAGTTTGCCAGCTACAGTGTGCAGTCTCAATAGCATTTTACAGTAATCCCTGAGTGTGCCAGCTACAGTGTGCAGTCTCAATAGCATTTTACAATAATCCCTGAGTGTGCCAGCTACAGTGTGCAGTCTTAATAGCATTTTACAGTAATCCCTGAGTGTGCCAGCTACAGTGTGCAGTCTCAATAGCATTTTACAGTAATCCCTGAGTGTGCCAGCTACTGTGTGCAGTCTCAATAGCATTTTACAGTAATCCCTGAGTGTGCCAGCTACTGTGTGCAGTCTCAATAGCATTTTACAGTAATCCCTGAGGCCTAGATTTAGAGTTCGGCGGTAGCCGTGAAAACCAGCGTTAGAGGCTCCTAACGCTGGTTTTAGGCTACCGCCGGTATTTGGAGTCAGTGATTAAAGGGTCTAACGCTCACTTTTCAGCCGCGACTTTTCCATACCGCAGATCCCCTTACGTCAATTGCGTATCCTATCTTTTCAATGGGATCTTTCTAACGCTGGTATTTAGAGTCGTTTCTGAAGTGAGCGTTAGAGCTCTAACGACAAAACTCCAGCCGCAGGAAAATAGCAGGAGTTAAGAGCTTTCTGGGCTAACGCCGGTTCATAAAGCTCTTAACTACTGTACCCTAAAGTACACTAACACCCATAAACTACCTATGTACCCCTAAACCGAGGTCCCCCCACATCGCCGCCACTCGATTAAAATTTTTTAACCCCTAATCTGCCGACCGCCAACTACGTTATACTTATGTACCCCTAATCTGCTGCCCCTAACCCCGCCGACCCCTGTATTATATTTATTAACCCCTAACCTGCCCCCCACAACGTCGCCGCCAGCTACTTACAATAATTAACCCCTAATCTGCCGACCGCAAAGCGCCGCCACCTACGTTATCCTTATGTACCCCTAATCTGCTGCCCCTAACACCGCCGGCCCCTATATTATATTTATTAACCCCTAATCTGCCCCCCTCAACGTCGCCGACACCTGCCTACACTTATTAACTCCTAATCTGCCGAGCGGACCGCACCGCTACTATAATAAATGTATTAACCCCTAACCCGCCTCACTAACCCTATCATAAATAGTATTAACCCCTAATCTGCCCTCCCTAACATCGCCGACACCTAACTTCAATTATTAACCCCTAATCTGACGACCGGAGCTCATCGCTACTATAATAAATGGATTAACTTACCTGTAAAATAAATCCTAATATAGCTACAATATAAATTATAATTATATTGTAGCTATTTTAGGATTAATATTTATTTTACAGGTAACTTTGTAATTATTTTAACCAGGTACAATAGCTATTAAATAGTTAAGAACTATTTAATAGTTACCTAGTTAAAATAATTACAAATTTACCTGTAAAATAAATCCTAACCTAAGTTATAATTAAACCTAACACTACCCTATCAATAAATTAATTAAATAAACTACCTACAATTACCTACAATTAACCTAACACTACACTATCAATAAATAAATTAAATACAATTGCTACAAATAACTACAATTACATAAACTAACTAAAGTACAAAAAATAAAAAAGAACTAAGTTACAAAAAATAAAAAAATATTTACCAACATTAGAAAAATATTACAACAATTTTAAACTAATTACACCTACTCTAAGCCCCCTAATAAAATAACAAAGACCCCCAAAATAAAAAATTCCCTACCCTATTCTAAATTAATAAATGTAAAAGTTCTTTTACCTTACCAGCCCTGAACAGGGCCCTTTGCGGGGCATGCCCCAAGAAAATCAGCTCTTTTGCCTGTAAAAAAAAACATACAATACCCCCCCCCAACATTACAACCCACCACCCACATACCCCTAATCTAACCCAAACCCCCCTTAAATAAACCTAACACTAAGCCCCTGAAGATCTTCCTACCTTGTCTTCACCATCCAGGTATCACCGATCCGTCCTGGCATCCGGTGCTGAAGAGGTCCAGAAGAGGCTCCAAAGTCTTCCTCCTATCCGGCAAGAAGAGGACATAAGGACCGGCAAACATCTTCTCCAAGCGGCATCTTCGATCTTCTTCCATCCGGTGCGGAGCGGGTCCATCTTGAAGCAGCCGACGCGGATCCATCCTCTTCTTTCGTTGTCTCCCGACGAATGACGGTTCCTTTAAGGGACGTCATCCAAGATGGCGTCCCTCGAATTCCGATTGGCTGATAGGATTCTATCAGCCAATCGGAATTAAGGTAGGAATATTCTGATTGGCTGATGGAATCAGCCAATCAGAATCAAGTTCAATCCGATTGGCTGATCCAATCAGCCAATTAGATTGAGCTTGCATTCTATTGGCTGTTCCGATCAGCCAATAGAATGCGAGCTCAATCTGATTGGCTGATTGGCAAGAGGATGGATCCACGTCGGCTGCTTCAAGATGGACCCGCTCCGCACCGGATGGAAGAAGATCGAAGATGCCGCTTGGAGAAGATGTTTGCCGGTCCGGATGTCCTCTTCTTGCCGGATAGGAGGAAGACTTTGGAGCCTCTTCTGGACCTCTTCAGCACCGGATGCCAGGACGGATCGGTGATACCTGGATGGTGAAGACAAGGTAGGAAGATCTTCAGGGGCTTAGTGTTAGGTTTATTTAAGGGGGGTTTGGGTTAGATTAGGGGTATGTGGGTGGTGGGTTGTAATGTTGGGGTGTGCAGTCTCAATAACATTTTACAGTAATCCCTGAGTGTGCCACCTACAGTATGCAGTCTCAATAGTATTTTACAGTAATCCCTGAGTGTGCCACCTACAGTATGCAGTCTCAATAGTATTTTACAGTAATCCCTGAGTGTGCCACCTACAGTATGCAGTCTCAATAGTATTTTACAGTAATCACTGAGTGTGCCAGCTACAGTGTGCAGTCTCAATAGCATTTTACAGTAATCCCTGAGTGTGCCACCTACAGTATGCAGTCTCAATAGTATTTTACAGTAATCCCTGAGTGTGCCAGCTACAGTGTGCAGTCTCAATAGCATTTTACAGTAATCCCTGAGTTTGCCAGCTACAGTGTGCAGTCTCAATAGCATTTTACAGTAATCCCTGAGTGTGCCAGCTACAGTGTGCAGTCTCAATAGTATTTTACAGTAATCCCTGAGTGTGCCAGCTACAGTGTGCAGTCTCAATAGCATTTTACTGTAATCCCTGAGTGTGCCAGCTACAGTGTGCAGTCTCAATAGTATTTTACAGTAATCCCTGAGTGTGCCAGCTACAGTGTGCAGTCTCAATAGCATTTTACAGTAATCCCTGAGTGTGCCAGCTACAGTGTGCAGTCTCAATAGCATTTTACTGTAATCCCTGAGTGTGCCAGCTCACTTTCTTCCTTAAGCATATCTCTATGTATGTTTCAGTGTCAGTAGTTAAAGGTCTCGGAGTCATCAAACATACTCTGGTGTTTATAAATTTTCATGTTACCTTCATTTTGATACAATTCAGTGCTAAAGCTGGATTTTGATTGTAGTGGACAAAATTTTTTTGAGCCAGCTCTGATCCCTTATTAAAGGGACATAAAACAAGTTGAGCACTATTTAACACTCCCGCTTGAGCGTTAATTACGCTAGAAGTAAGCCTTTTTCGCTCGTATTATGAGTTGAAAGTAAACTGTTTTCGCTATTGTGCTAACCCGATGAGTGCAAAAAGTCTAAGTTAGAATATCGTGTTTGTGTTCACGTATTCCCCCATAGAAATTAATGGATAAAAAAAAGTAACACCTCACTCTTGCAACATCCCAATCGCATTTTCTCATGTGCGCTAACCCAATATCAATATATGAATATTTCACATTCCAATGTTCTGCACATAGCAGAATATGTTCTTTTTATTCATAAATACATATTTCTACATATATCTGATGGAATTTTTGTAATACATATACAGTATATGTTTTTTTTTTATGTATTAATCTTATGTTTGGTGCACATCTTTTTTAACCCCTTTTCCTTTAGGCAAAGGCGTCTAGTTATGAAGCTCGGTAATTTGCTTGCCTTCGCCGGCCCAATACGCCCGCCTAAGCTCGCCTCACATCGCCGCCGTGGACCTGCATACGCTCGCCAAAGTTATTAAAAAAGCTGTCCAAAAGCCGCGCACCAAGTACGGGGCGATGAGCAGCGGACTGTGATAGTTATCACACATCGATCTCGCTGCTCTTTGGCTTTTCTACAGCTTTATTAATACCCCTGTCACTAAGCACCCACACTATACTACAGGGAGTGCAAAATTATTAGGCAAGTTGTATTTTTGAGGATTCATTTTATTATTGAACAACAACCATGTTCTCAATGAACCCAAAAAACTCATTAATATCAAAGCTGAATAGTTTTGGAAGTAGTTTTTAGTTTGTTTTTAGTTATAGCTATTTTAGGGGGATATCTGTGTGTGCAGGTGACTATTACTATGCATAATTATTAGGCAGCTTAACAAAAAACAAATATATACCCATTTCAATTATTTATTTTTACCAGTGAAACCAATATAACATCTCAACATTTACAAAAATGCATTTCTGACATTCAAAAACAAAACAAAAACAAATCAGTGACCAATATAGCCACCTTTCTTTGCAAGGACACTCAAAAGCCTGCCATCCATGGATTCTGTCAGTGTTTTGATCTGTTCACCATCAACATTGCGTGCAGCAGCAACCACAGCCTCCCAGACACTGTTCAGAGAGGTGTACTGTTTTCCCTCCTTGTAAATCTCACATTTGATGATGGACCACAGGTTCTCAATGGGGTTCAGATCAGGTGAACAAGGAGGCCATGTCATTAGATTTTCTTCTTTTATACCCTTTCTTGCCAGCCACGCTGTGGAGTACTTGGACGCGTGTGATGGAGCATTGTCCTGCATGAAAATCATGTTTTTCTTGAAGGATGCAGACTTCTTCCTGTACCACTGCTTGAAGAAGGTGTCTTCCAGAAACTGGCAGTAGGACTGGGAGTTGAGCTTGACTCCATCCTCAACCCGAAAAGGCCCCACAAGCTCATCTTTGATGATACCAGCCCAAACCAGTACTCCACCTCCACCTTGCTGGCGTCTGAGTCGGACTGGAGCTCTCTGCCCTTTACCAATCCAGCCACGGGCCCATCCATCTGGCCCATCAAGACTCACTCTCATTTCATCAGTCCATAAAACCATAGAAAAATCAGTCTTGAGATATTTCTTGGCCCAGTCTTGACGTTTCAGTGGTGTGTCTTGTTCAGTGGTGGTCGTCTTTCAGCCTTTCTTACCTTGGCCATGTCTCTGAGTATTGCACACCTTGTGCTTTTGGGCACTCCAGTGATGTTGCAGCTCTGAAATATGGCCAAACTGGTGGCAAGTGGCATCTTGGCAGCTGCACGCTTGACTTTTCTCAGTTCATGGGCAGTTATTTTGCGCCTTGGTTTTTCCACACGCTTCTTGCGACCCTGTTGACTATTTTGAATGAAACGCTTGATTGTTCGATGATCACGCTTCAGAAGCTTTGCCATTTTAAGAGTGCTGCATCCCTCTGCAAGATATCTCACTATTTTTGACTTTTCTGAGCCTGTCAAGTCCTTCTTTTGACCCATTTTGCCAAAGGAAAGGAAGTTGCCTAATAATTATGCACACCTGATATAGGGTGTTGATGTCATTAGACCACACCCCTTCTCATTACAGAGATGCACATCACCTAATATGCTTAATTGGTAGTAGGCTTTCAAGCCTATACAGCTTGGAGTAAGACAACATGCATAAAGAGGATGATGTGGTCAAAATACTCATTTGCCTAATAATTCTGCACTCCCTGTATACTGTTCTACCCCCTATACCGGCGCCCCTTGAGCCCCCCGCAACTAAATAAAGTTATTACCCCCTAAGCGGCTATAATCCCATAACGTAAACACAACAGTTTTAGTTTTTACAGTTAATTATTAGAAATTGAGCAAAAACTGTTCTCTGACTTTATCATCCCGGGTGACCACATACTGTATATAGCTAAAGAGAAGCAGCAAGTCCTGTGTACACGTCTTGCTTCAGTCATTCTGCTCATGATAAGGCATACTACACTAGCTGTGCTGCTGATGGTTCTATCACTGCTGCATGTGAGGCAAGCAAGCTGAGTACTCACAGATACAGTTAGAGGCAGGCACCATGTAAACCTAATCTACATGCATTCCTACTCTAATCCCTGGAAAGTATGGACTTAAACTGAACTACACTTTAGGTTTCTCTCTGGCCTCCTCCTTAATCCACCCTGACCTATTCTGACACATTTGTCTTCCATAGACGGGGAGCTTCCTTAGTGCCATTTTACAGTGATCCCAGAGAGTGCCCGCTGCATGGCACATTCTCAGTATCATTTTACAGTTACCCCTGAGTGTGCCAGCTACAGTGTGCAGTCTCAATAGCAGTTTACAGTAATCCATGAGTGTACCAGCTACAGTGTGCAGCCTCTATAGCATTTTACAGTAATCCCTGAGTGTGCCAGCTACAGTGTGCAGTCTCAATAGCATTTTACAGAAATCCCTGAGTGTGCCAGCTACAGTGTGCAGTCTCAATAGCATTTTACAGTAATCCCTGAGTGTGCCAGCTACAGTGTGCAGTCTCAATAGCGTTTTACAGTAATACCTGAATGTGCCAGCTACAGTATGCAGTCTCAATAGCATTTTACAGTAATCCCTGAATGTGCCAGCTACAGTGTGCAGTCTCAATAACATTTTACAGTAATCCCTGAATGTGCCAGCTACAGTGTGCAGTCTCAATAGTATTTTACAGTAATCCATGAGTGTGCCAGCTACAGTGTGCAGTCTCAATACCATTTTACAGTAATCCCTGAGTGTGCCAGCTACAGTGTGCAGTCTCAATAGCATTTTACAGTAATCCCTGAGTGTGCCAGCTACAGTGTGCAGTCTCAATAGCATTTTACAGTAATCCCTGAGTGTGCCAGCTACAGTGTGCAGTCTCAATAGCATTTTACAGTAATCCCTGAGTGTTCCAGTGACAGTGTCCAGTCTCAATAGTATTTTACAGTAATCCCTGAGTGTGCCAGCTACAGTGTGCAGTCTCAATAGCATTTTACAGTAATCCCTGAGTTTGCCAGCTACAGTGTGCAGTCTGAATAGCATTTTAAAGTAATCCCTGAGTGTGCCAGCTACAGTGTGCAGTCTCAATAGCATTTTACAGTAATCCCTGAGTGTGGCAGCTACAGTGTGCAGTCTCAATAGCATTTTACAGTAATCCCTGAGTGTGCCAGCTACAGTGTGCAGTCTCAATAGCATTTTACAGTAATCCCTGAGTGTGCCAGCTACAGTGTGCAGTCTCAATAGCATTTTACCGTAATCCCTGAGTGTGCCAGCTACAGTGTGCAGTCTCAATAGTATTTTACAGTAATCCATGAGTGTGCCAGCTACAGTGTGCAGTCTCAATAGCATTTTACTGTAATCCCTGAGTGTGCCAGCTCACTTTCTTCCTTAAGCATATCTCTATGTATGTTTCAGTGTCAGTAGTTAAAGGTCTCGGAGTCATCAAACATACTCTGGTGTTTATATATTTTCATGTTACCTTCATTTTGATACAATTCAGTGCTAAAGCTGGATTTTGATTGTAGTGGACAAAATTTTTTTGAGCCAGCTCTGATCCCTTATTAAAGGGACATAAAACAAGTTGAGCACTATTTAACACTCCCGCTTCAGCGTTAATTACGCTAGATGTAAGCCTTTTTCTCTCGTATTATGAGTTGAAAGTAAACTGTTTTCGCTATTGTGCTAACCCGATGAGTGCAAAAAGTCTAAGTTAGAATATCGTGTTTGTGTTCACGTATTCCCCCATAGAAATTAATGGATAAAAAAAAGTAACACCTCACTCTCGCAACATCCCAATCGCATTTTCTCATGTGCGCTAACCCAACATCAATATATGAATATTTCACATTCCAATGTTCTGCACATAGCAGAATATGTTCTTTTTATTCATAAATACATATTTCTACATATATCTGATGGTATTTTTGTAATACATATACAGTATATGTTTTTTTTTATGTATTAATCTTATGTTTGGTGCACATCTTTTTTAACCCCTTTTCCTTTAGGCAAAGGCCTCTAGTTATGAAGCTCGGTAATTTGCTTGCCTTCGCCGGCCCAATACGCCCGCCTAAGCTCACCTCACATCGCCGCCGCGGACCTGCATACGCTCGCCAAAGTTATTAAAAAAGCTGTCCAAAAGCCGCGCACCAAGTACGGGGCGATGAGCAGCGGACTGTGATAGTTATCACACATCGATCTCGCTGCTCTTTGGCTTTTCTACAGCTTTATTAATACCCCTGTCATTAAGCACCCACACTATACTATACTGTTCTACCCCCTATACCGGCGCCCCTGGAGCCCCCCGCAACTAAATAAAGTTATTACCCCCTAAACCGCCGCTCCTAGACCCCGCCACAACTATAATAAATGTATTAACCCCTAAACCGCCGCTCCCGGACCCCGCCGCCACCTACATTATACCTATTAACTCCTATCCTGCCCCCCCATACCGCCGCCACCTATAATAAATTTATTAACCCCTATCCTGCCGATCCCGTACCCCGCCGCAACTAAATAAATTGTTTAACCCCTAAACCGCCACTCTCTGACCCCGCCACCACCTATATTAAAATTATTAACCCCTAATCTGCCCCCCTACACCGTCGCCACCTATAATAAATTAGTTAACCCCTATCCTGCCCCCCTATACCGCCGCAACCTATAAAAAAATTATTAACCCCTAAACCTAAGTCTAACACTAACCCTAACACCCCCCTAACTTAAATATTAATTAAATACATCTAAATAAATATTATTCTTATTAACTAAATTAATCCTATTTAAAACTAAATACTTACCTATAAAATAAACCCTAATATAGCTACAATATTACTAATAATTATATTTTAGCTATTTTAGGATTTATTTTTATTTTACAGGCAAATTTAAATTTATTTTAACTAGGTACAATAGCTATTAAATAGTTATTAACTATTTAATAGCTACCTAGTTAAAATAAAGACAAATTTACCTGTAAAATAAAAACTAACCTAAGTTACAATTACACCTAAAACTACACTATCATTAAATAAATTATTCCTATTTAAAACTAAATACTTACCTGTAAAATAAACCCTAATATAGCTACAATGTAATTAATAATTACATTGTAGCTATTTTAGGATTTATATTTTTTTTACAGGTAACTTTGTATTTATTTTAACTAGGTAGAATAGTTATTAAATAGTTATTAACTATTTAATAACTACCTAGCTAAAAGAAATACAAAATTACCTGTAAAATAAATCCTAACCTAAGTTACAATTAAACCTAACACTACACTATCATTAAATAAATTAAATTAATTAACTACAAATACCTACAATTAAATACAATTAAATAAACTAACTAAAGTCCAAAAAATAAAAAAAACTAAGTTACAAAAAATAAAAAAAACTAAGTTACAAAAAATAAAAAATATTACAAGATTTTTAAGTTAATTACACCTAATCTAAGCCCCCTAATAAAATAACAAAGCCCCCCAAAATAAAAAAAATGCCCTACCCTATTCTACATTAAAAAGTTAACATCTCTTTTACCAGCCAAGGGGCGCTGAAGAGGTCTTCCATCCGATTGAAGTCTTCATCCAGACGGCATCTGATCGGAACAGCCAATAGAATGCGAGCTCAATCTGATTGGCTGATTGGATGAGCCAATCGGATTGAAGTTGAATCTGATTGGCTGATTGCATCAGCCAACCAGATTTTTCCTAACTTAATTCTGATTCGCTGATAGAATCCTATCAGCCAATCGGAATTTGAGGGACGCCATCTTGGATGACGTCACTTAAAGGAATATCCATTCGTCGGGTAGGCGTAGTTGGAAGAGGATGGCTCCGCATCGGCTTGTTTGAAGAAGGCTCTGCTCCGCTCCGGATGGATGAAGATTGAAGACGCCGCCTGGATGAAGACTTCTATCGGATGGAAGACCTCTTCAGCGCCCCTTGGATGAAGACTTCTATTGGATGGAAGACATCTTCATCGCCCCTTGGATGATGACTTCGGCCCGGCTGGGTGAACACGACAAAAGGTAGGGAGATCTTCAGGGGGGTAGTGTTAGGCTTATTTAAGGGGGGTTTGGGTTAGAGTAGGGGTATGTGGGTGGTGGGTTTTAATGTTGGGGGGTTGTTTTTTTTTTACAGGCAAAAGAGCTGATTAGTTTGGGGCATGCCCCGCAAAAAGCCCTTTTAAGGGCTGGTAAAAGAGCTGTTAACTTTTTAATGTAGAATAGGGTAGGGCATTTTTTTTTATTTTTGGGGGCTTTGTTATTTTATTAGGGTGCTTAGATTAGGTGTAATGAGCTTAAAAATCTTGTAATATTTTTTTATTTTTTGTAACTTAGTTTTTTTTATTTTTTGTAACTTAGTTTTTTTTATTTTTTGGACTTTAGTTAGTTTATTTAATTGTATTTAATTGTAGGTATTTGTAGTTAATTAATTTAATTTATTTAATGATAGTTTAGTGTTAGGTTTAATTGTAACTTAGGTTAGGATTTATTTTACAGGTAATTTTGTATTTCTTTTAGCTAGGTAGTTATTAAATAGTTAATAACTATTTAATAACTATTCTACCTAGTTAAAATAAATACAAAGTTACCTGTAAAATAAATATAAATCCTAAAATAGCTACAATGTAATTATTAATTACATTGTAGCTATATTAGGGTTTATTTTACAGGTAAGTTTTAAATAGGAATAATTTATTTAATGATAGTGTAGTGTTAGGTGTAATTGTAACTTAGGTTAGTTTTTATTTTACAGGTAAATTTGTCTTTATTTTAACTAGGGAGCTATTAAATAGTTAATAACTATTTAATAGCTATTGTTTAAATTTGCCTGTAAAATAAAAATAAATCCTAAAATAGCTACACTATAATTATTAGTAATATTGTAGCTATATTAGGGTTTATTTTATAGGTAAGTATTTAGTTTTAAATAGGATTAATTTAGTTAATAAGAGTAATTTTTATTTAGATTTATTAAAATAATATTTAAGTTAGGGGGGTGTTAGGGTTAGTGTTAGACTTAGGTTTAGTGGTTAATTAGTTTAATGTAGATGGCGGCGGTATAGGAGGGCAGAATAGGGGTTAATAAATGTATTATAGGTGGCGGCGGTATGGGGGGACAGGATAGGGTTTAATAGATATTATGTAGGTGGCGGCGGGGTCTGGGAGTGGTGGTTTAGGGGTTAATCAATTTATTAGAGTGGCGGTGGGCTCCGGGAGCGGCGGTTTAGGGGTTAACATGTTTAATATAGGTGGCGGCGGTGTAGGGGGGCAGATTAGGGGTGTTTAGACTCGGGGTACATGTTAGGGTGTTAGGTGTAGACAGCTCCCATAGGAATCAATGGGATGTCGGGCAGCAGCGAACATGAACTTTCACTATGGTCAGACTCCCATTGATTCCTATGGGTAGTCATTTGATAACTTCCAAAAGTAGTCAGATTGTGCCGAACTTGCGTTCGGAACATCTGGAGTGACGTAAGAATCGATCTGTGTCAGACTGAGTCCGGTGGATCAAAGCTTATGTCACTATATTCTACTTTTGCCGGGCAGTAGGGCTTGATAACTTAGGCGAATCAGCCTTGCCACAAATATGCTGCAGAATTCCAGCGTATTTGCGGTTGATGGCTTGATAACGAGAGGCCAAAGTCTTCACTTGCAGTAACCCGACGAGCGCTTGAATAGTCGCATTTATTTTCATCTTGTAATACTGCGTTAAAGTTTAGCGAGGTCACGATATTGTTATCACGACTAGTGATAACGATAGTGTGACACTTGTAATCTAGATCAAAATCTTTCAGTTTACAGCATATCATCTAGCAGATCCAATACAAGGGGCTCCAGCACAACAGTGAGTTATAGATTAGTTTAATTATTATCTGTTATTTATTAAGCAACAGCAAAATACACATCACAATAAAGGGGTACATTACAGACAAGAGACAGTGACAATGCCAAAATAAAATAATACCAAGAGGCCAATTCATTGACATTTAGCATTGCACAAGTAGTTCTAGTGAACCGCTTATGTAATGCCGCCCCCTGCAGATTCATGGCCAATCGGCCGCTAGCAGGGGGTGTCAACACCGCTCAGAGGCGGCGGATCCAGTTAAGGAGCGGTCTTAAAGGGACATTAAACACTTTGAGATGATAATATAAAATGATAAATTGTATATATAAAAAAACTTCTGATATATACTTTAATTATTTAGTTTGTCCCCATTTCCAGTAATTCTATTCTGAAATTGTGAGCTTTTCAGTTCCTGTAAGAAATGGAAGTGCAGAACACTGTTATATTACACACAGCCATTGGCTGCACACTCTAGTGACCTATATATAACTAACCCTCATTGGCCATAGCAGAGAAGGTAACCTAAGTTACAACATGGCAGCTCCCATTGTTTTATAGACACTAAAGCTTTACACTTATTTTGTCAATATTTAAATAACTAATGGAACTTTAAAAAATACATATACATTTTATTCTCAGACTTATCTTTTCTTTGAATGCATCATTCTATCTAGCATTTAGTTAGTGTTTAATGTCCCTTTAAGACTGCTGCTTCTAAACTGCTGTTTCCAGCGAGCATGAAGGCTCGCGCGGAAACAAAGGGAACAAGGGTCATTCGGCCCTTGTTAAATCAACCCCCAAGAGTAAATATTTTTTTTTAGCTTTTTCAAAAGATGACTTTCTCTCTCTCTAGTTTAATTTTTTAATATATGTATTACATTTTAGGGAAAAGTTCAATAACAATTCTATAATTGTAAGTACGTGTATACTAAGTTAATGTAGATAATAGAGAAAATATATATGCAGAACTGTTTTAGGGGGTGGAATGAAATGCCTTGAACAACATAGTAATAATCATAATGTACAGCATCAAATAGTTGTTTGTTGTGCATGTGGGATATTCACACTTTTAATAATGGTGGCTTATTTACATAAAAAGGTGCTTATTCTTAGCTATAAGAGCAAAATCCCCCTCACTGGACCCCCATGCAAAGCTGGTATGTCACTGTCACATATCATTTAAATAGCGCTACATTTCAATTAAAGCTGCCTAAATTGTCTGAGGTATTACCTTTGCCTATTGCAGAAATAAACATTAAAACTAAGGCCTAGATTTGGAGTTCGGCGGTAAAAGGGCTGTTAACGCTCCGCGGGCTTTTTTCTGGCCGCACCATAAAATTAACTCTGGTATCGAGAGTTCAAACAAATGCTGCGTTAGGCTCCAAAAAAGGAGCGTAGAGCATTTTTACCGCAAATGCAACTCTCGATACCAGAGTTGCTTACGGACGCGGCCGGCCTCAAAAACGTGCTCATGCACGATTCCCCCATAGGAAACAATGGGACTGTTTGAGCTGGAAAAAAACCTAACACCTGCAAAAAAGCAGCGTTCAGCTCCTAACGCAGCCCCATTGTTTCCTATGGGGAAACACTTCCTACGTCTGCACCTAACACTCTAACATGTACCCCGAGTCTAAACACCCCTAACCTTACACTTATTAACCCCTAATCTGCCGCTCCCGCTATCGCTGACCCCTGCATATTTTTTTTAACCCCTAATCTGCCGCTCCGTAAACCGCCGCCACCTACGTTATCCCTATGTACCCCTAATCTGCTGCCCTAACCCCGCTGACCCCTATATTATATTTATTAACCCCTAATCTGCCCCCCTCAACGTCGCCGACACCTGCCTACACTTATTAACCCCTAATCTGCCGAGCGGACCTGAGCGCTACTATAATAAAGTTATGAACCCCTAACCCGCCTCACTAACCCTATCATAAATAGTATTAACCCCTAATCTGCCCTCCCTAACATCGCCGACACCTAACTTCAATTATTAACCCCTAATCTGCCGACCGGAGCTCACCGCTATTCTAATAAATTGATTAACCCCTAAAGCTAAGTCTAACCCTAACACTAACACCCCCCTAAGTTAAATATAATTTTTATCTAACGAAATAAATTAACTCTTATTAAATAAATTATTCCTATTTAAAGCTAAATACTTACCTGTAAAATAAATCCTAATATAGCTACAATATAAATTATAATTATATTATAGCTATTTTAGGATTAATATTTATTTTACAGGCAACTTTGTATTTATTTTAACCAGGTACAATAGCTATTAAATAGTTAAGAACTATTTAATAGTTACCTAGTTAAAATAATAACAAATTTACCTGTAAAATAAATCCTAACCTAAGATATAATTAAACCTAACACTACCCTATCAATAAAATAATTAAATAAACTACCTACAATTACCTACAATTAACCTAACACTACACTATCAATAAATTAATTAAACACAATTCCTACAAATAAATACAATTAAATAAACTAGCTAAAGTACAAAAAAATAAAAAAGAACTAAGTTACAGAAAATAAAAAAATATTTACAAACATAAGAAAAATATTACAACAATTTTAAACTAATTACACCTACTCTAAGCCCCCTAATAAAATAACAAAGCCCCCCAAAATAAAAAATTCCCTACCCTATTCTAAATTAAAAAAGTTACAAGCTCTTTTACCTTACCAGCTCTGAACAGGGCCCTTTGCGGGGCATGCCCCAAGAATTTCAGCTCTTTTGCCTGGAAAAGAATAAATACAATACCCCCCCCCCCAACATTACAACCCACCACCCACATACCCCTAATCTAACCCAAACCCCCCTTAAATAAACCTAACACTAAGCCCCTGAAGATCTTCCTACCTTGTCTTCACCATCCAGGTTCACCGATCCGTCCTGAAGAGCTCCTCCGATGTCCTGATCCAAGCCCAAGCGGGGGCTGAAGAGGTCCATGATCCGGTCAAAGTCTTCATCCAAGCGGGGCAGAAGAGGATCTTCCATCCGATTGAAGTCATCATCCAGGCGGCATCTTCTATGGTCTTCCATCCGGAGCGAAGCGGCAGGATCCTGAAGACCTCCAGCGCGGAACATCCATCCGGACCGACGACTGAACGACGAATGACTGTTCCTTTAAGGGACGTCATCCAAGATGGCGTCCCTCGAATTCCGATTGGCTGATAGGATTCTATCAGCCAATCGGAATTAAGGTAGGAATTTTCAGATTGGCTGATGGAATCAGCCAATCAGAATCAAGTTCAATCCGATTGGCTGATCCAATCAGCCAATTAGATTGAGCTCGCATTCTATTGGCTGTTCCGATCAGCCAATCGAATGCGAGCTCTATCTGATTGGCTGATTGGATCAGCCAATCGGATTGAACTTGATTCTGATTGGCTGATTCCATCAGCCAATCAGAAAATTCCTACCTTAATTCCGATTGGCTGATAGAATCCTATCAGCCAATCGGAATTCGAGGGACGCCATCTTGGATGACGTCCCTTAAAGGAACAGTCATTCGTCGTTCAGTCGTCGGTCCGGATGGATGTTCCGCGCTGGAGGTCTTCAGGATCCTCCCGCTTCGCTCCGGATGGAAGACCATAGAAGATGCCGCCTGGATGATGACTTCAATCGGATGGAAGATCCTCTTCTGCCCCGCTTGGATGAAGACTTTGACCGGATCATGGACCTCTTCAGCCCCCGCTTGGGCTTGGATCAGGACATCGGAGGAGCTCTTCAGGACGGATCGGTGAACCTGGATGGTGAAGACAAGGTAGGAAGATCTTCAGGGGCTTAGTGTTAGTTTTTTTTAAGGGGGGTTTGGGTTAGATTAGGGGTATGTGGGTGGTGGGTTGTAATGTTGGGGGGGGGGTATTGTATTTATTCTTTTCCAGGCAAAAGAGCTGAAATTCTTGGGGCATGCCCCGCAAAGGGCCCTGTTCAGGGCTGGTAAGGTAAAAGAGCTTGTAACTTTTTTAATTTAGAATAGGGTAGGGAATTTTTTATTTTGGGGGGCTTTGTTATTTTATTAGGGGGCTTAGAGTAGGTGTAATTAGTTTAAAATTGTTGTAATATTTTTCTTATGTTTGTAAATATTTTTTTATTTTCTGTAACTTAGTTCTTTTTTATTTTTTTGTACTTTAGCTAGTTTATTTAATTGTATTTATTTGTAGGAATTGTGTTTAATTAATTTATTGATAGTGTAGTGTTAGGTTAATTGTAGGTAATTGTAGGTAGTTTATTTAATTATTTTATTGATAGGGTAGTGTTAGGTTTAATTATATCTTAGGTTAGGATTTATTTTACAGGTAAATTTGTTATTATTTTAACTAGGTAACTATTAAATAGTTCTTAACTATTTAATAGCTATTGTACCTGGTTAAAATAATTACAAAGTTGCCTGTAAAATAAATATTAATCCTAAAATAGCTATAATATAATTATAATTTATATTGTAGCTATATTAGGATTTATTTTACAGGTAAGTATTTAGCTTTAAATAGGAATAATTTATTTAATAAGAGTTAATTTATTTCGTTAGATAAAAAATTATATTTAACTTAGGGGGGTGTTAGTGTTAGGGTTAGACTTAGCTTTAGGGGTTAATCAATTTATTAGAATAGCGGTGAGCTCCGGTCGGCAGATTAGGGGTTAATAATTGAAGGTAGGTGTCGGCGATGTTAGGGAGGGCAGATTAGGGGTTAATACTATTTATGATAGGGTTAGTGAGGCGGATTAGGGGTTCATAACTTTATTATAGTAGCACTCAGGTCCGCTCGGCAGATTAGGGGTTAATAAATGTAGGCAGGTGTCGGCGACGTTGAGGGGGGCAGATTAGGGGTTAATAAATATAATATAGGGGTCGGCGATGTTAGGGCAGCAGATTAGGGGTACATAGGGATAACGTAGGTGGCGGCGATTTGCGGTCGGAAGATTAGGGGTTAATTATTTTAAGTAGCTGGCGGCGACGTTGTGGGGGGCAGGTTAGGGGTTAATAAATATAATACAGGGGTCGGCGGGGTTAGGGGCAGCAGATTAGGGGTACATAAGTATAACGTAGGTGGCGGTCGGCAGATTAGGGGTTAAAAATTTTAATCGAGTGGCGGCGGTGTGGGGGGACCTCGGTTTAGGGGTACATAGGTAGTTTATGGGTGTTAGTGTACTTTAGGGTACAGTAGTTAAGAGCTTTATGAACCGGCGTTAGCCAGAAAGCTCTTAACTCCTGCTATTTTCAGGCGGCTGGAATCTTGTCGTTAGAGCTCTAACGCTCAGTTCAGAAACGACTCTAAATACCAGCGTTAGAAAGATCCCATTGAAAAGATAGGCTACGCAAATGGCGTAGGGGGATCTGCGGTATGGAAAAGTCGCGGCTGAAAAGTGAGCGTTAGACCCTTTAATCACTGACTCCAAATACCAGCGGGCGGCCAAAACCAGCGTTAGGAGCCTCTAACGCTGGTTTTGACGGCTACCGCCGAACTCCAAATCTAGGCCTAAGTGCGTGGAAATTTTCAAAAGATCCCTTAGAATTTGGTTGTTTAAGAGTTCTGGGGTAATCCTGATCCTGAAACTATGAGCTTTGTGTCTGCCAGAATGTGTTCCATTAAATCCTTGTGCTTCTTTTAGAATGATTACGGAATCCAGAAAAAAATGGTCTTAAAATGTTGTTTCTTTTTCTTTTATTGATACAAGATATGTTATACAGTCTTGTGTATTAGTTGTAGGATATAGGGTAAGAATTGGATTGTATTCTTTTAGATTGGTGTTGTGCATTTTTTTTGTGAAGGGGACATTTTTAAATCCTACCACTTCATGTAAAATTTTAAAGGGATAGGCATCTACTTATCAAGCCGTCAACTTACCTTCATTCGACGGCCCCAATACGCTAGCCTAAGATCGCCTAACATCGCTGCCGTGGACCTGAATACGCTCTCCAAAATTACCAAAAAAGCTGTCAAAAAGCCGCGCACCAAGTACAGAGTGATGAGCAGCGGACTGTTGTTAACTAACAGTCATCGATCTCGCTGCTCTTCGGCTTTTTCCCAGCTTTATTGGTATACTGTCACTAAACACCCACACTATACTATACTGTTTAACCCCCTAAACCGCCGCTCCCAGACCCGCCACAACTAAATAAAGTTATTAACCCCTAAACCGCCACTCCCGGACCCCGCCGCAACTCTAATAAATGTATTAACCCCTAAACCGCCGCTCCCGGAGCCCATCACCACCTACATTATACATATTAACCCCTAATCTGCCCCCCCCACACAGCCACCACCTACATTATATGTATTAACCCCTAATCTGCCCCCCTACACCGCCGCCACCTACATTATATGTATTAACCCATAATCTGCCCCCCCTACACCGCCGCCACCTACATTATATGTATTAACCCCTAATCTGCCCCCCCCTACACCGCCACCACCTTCATTATATGTATTAACCCCTAATCTGCCCTCCCCCTACACCTCCGCCACCTACATTATATGTATTAACCCCTAATCTGCCCCCCCTACACCGCCGCCACCTACATTATATGTATTAACCCCTAATCTGCATCAGCCAATAGGATTTTTCCTACCTTAATTCCGATTGGCTGATTTAGAATTCAAGGGATGCCATCTTGGATGACGTCATTTAAAGGAACCTTCATTCATCGTTAGTCGGCCGAGAAGGATGCTCCGCGTCGGATGGCTTGAAGATGGACCCGCTCCACGCCGGATGGATGAAGATAGAGGATTCCATCTGGATGAAGACTTCTGCCGTCTAGAGGACCTCTTCTGCCCGGCTTCGATGAAGACTTCTGCCTGTCTGGAGGACCACTTCGCCCGGCTTCGTTGAGGACTTCGGCCCGGTTGGGTGAAGACTTCTCAAGGTAGGGTGATCTTCAAGGGGTTAGTGTTAGGTTTTTTAAGGGGGTATTGGGTGGGTTTTAGAGTAGGGTTGGGTGTGTGGGTGGTGGGTTTTAATGTTGGGGGGGTATTGTACTTTTTTTCAGGTAAAAGAGCTGATTACTTTGGGGCAATGCCCTGCAAAAAGCCCATTTAAGGGCTATTTGTAATTTAGTATAGGGTAGGGATTTTTATTATTTTGGGGGGGCTTTTTATTATTTTATTAGGGGGATTAGATTAGGTGTAATTTGTTTAAAAATCTTGTAATTATTTTATTATTTTCTGTAATTTAATGTTTTTTTTTCTTCGTACTTTAGATAATTGTATTTAATTGTAGTTAATTGTAGTTAATTTATTTAATTTATTTAATTATAGTGTAGTGTTAGGTGAATTTGTAACTTAGGTTAGGTTTTATTTTACAGGTACTTTTGTATTTATTTTAACTAGGTAGTTATTAAATAGTTAATAACTATTTAATAACTATTGTACCTAGTTAAAATAAATACAAAGTTGCCTGTAAAATAAAAATAAACCCTAAGCTAGCTACAAAGCTACAATGTAACTATTAGTTATATTGTAGCTATCTTAGGGTTTATTTTATAGGTAAGTATTTAGTTTTAAATAGGAATAATTTAGTTAATTATAGGAATATTTATTTATATTTATTTAAATTATATTTAAGTTAGGGGGTGTTAGGTTTAGGGGTTAATAAATTTAATATAGTGGCGGCGGTGTAGGGGGGGCAGATTATGGGTTAATACATTTAATATAGTGGCAGCGGTGTAGGGGGGCAGATTAGGGGTTAATAAATATAATGTAGGTGGCGGCTGTGTAGGGGCGGCAGATTAGGGGTTAATAAGTATAATGTAGGTGGCGGTGGGCTCCGGGAGCGGCAGTTTAGGGGTTAAACACTTTATTTAGTGGAGGTGGGCTCAGTGAGCGGAGGTTTAGGGGTTAATAAGTATAATGTAGGTGGCAGCGGTGTAGGGGGGGGCAGATTAGGGGTGTTTAGACTCGGGGTACATGTTAGGTGTAGACATTACCATAGGAATCAATGGGATATCGGGCAGCAGCGAACATGAGCTTTCGCTGCTTTCAGACTCCCATTGATTCCTATGGCATCTGCCGCCTCCAGGGCGGCGGATTGAAAACCAGGTACACTGGGCCGGAATAGCGCCGAGCGTACCTGCTAGTTATTTGATAACTAGCAAAAGTAGTCAGATTGTGCCGATTCGGCACATCTGGAGGGACGTAAGCATCGATCTGTGTTGGACTGAAACCGGCGGATCGTACTTTACGTCACTAAATTCTATTTTTGCCGATCTGTAGGCTTTCATAACTAAGGCGATTCAGGCTTGCCGCAAATACGCTGGAATTCTGCAGCGTATTTGCGGCAAGCTTGAATCGCCTTAGTTATGAAAGCCTACAGATCGGCAAAAATAGAATTTAGTGACATAACGTACGATCCGCCGGTTTCAGTCCAACACAGATCGATGCTTACGTCCCTCCAGATGTGCCGAATCGGCACAATCTGACTACTTTTGCTAGTTATCAAATAACTAGCAGGTACGCTCGGCGCTATTCCGGCCCAGTGTACCTGGTTTTCAATCCGCCGCCCTGGAGGCGGCAGATGCCATAGGAATCAATGGGAGTCTGAAAGCAGCGAAAGCTCATGTTCGCTGCTGCCCGATATCCCATTGATTCCTATGGTAATGTCTACACCTAACATGTACCCCGAGTCTAAACACCCCTAATCTGCCCCCCCCTACACCGCTGCCACCTACATTATACTTATTAACCCCTAAACCTCCGCTCACTGAGCCCACCTCCACTAAATAAAGTGTTTAACCCCTAAACTGCCGCTCCCGGAGCCCACCGCCACCTACATTATACTTATTAACCCCTAATCTGCCGCCCCTACACAGCCGCCACCTACATTATATTTATTAACCCCTAATCTGCCCCCCCTACACCGCTGCCACTATATTAAATGTATTAACCCATAATCTGCCCCCTCTACACCGCCGCCACTATATTAAATTTATTAACCCCTAAACCTAACACCCCCTAACTTAAATATAATTTAAATAAATATAAATAAATATTCCTATAATTAACTAAATTATTCCTATTTAAAACTAAATACTTACCTATAAAATAAACCCTAAGATAGCTACAATATAACTAATAGTTACATTGTAGCTTTGTAGCTAGCTTAGGGTTTATTTTTATTTTACAGGCAACTTTGTATTTATTTTAACTAGGTACAATAGTTATTAAATAGTCATTAACTATTTAATAACTACCTAGTTAAAATAAATACAAAAGTACCTGTAAAATAAAACCTAACCTAAGTTACAAATACACCTAACACTACACTATAATTAAATAAATTAAATAAATTAACTACAATTAACTACAATTAAATACAATTATCTAAAGTACGAAGAAAAAAAAACATTAAATTACAGAAAATAATAAAATAATTACAAGATTTTTAAACTAATTACACCTAATCTAATCCCCCTAATAAAATAATAAAAAGCCCCCCCAAAATAATAAAAAGCCCTACCCTATACTAAATTACAAATAGCCCTTAAATGGGCTTTTTGCAGGGCATTGCCCCAAAGTAATCAGCTCTTTTACCTGAAAAAAAGTACAATACCCCCCCAACATTAAAACCCACCACCCACACACCCAACCCTACTCTAAAACCCACCCAATACCCCCTTAAAAAACCTAACACTAACCCCTTGAAGATCACCCTACCTTGAGAAGTCTTCACCCAACCGGGCCGAAGTCCTCAACGAAGCCGGGCGAAGTGGTCCTCCAGACAGGCAGAAGTCTTCATCGAAGCCGGGCAGAAGAGGTCCTCTAGACGGCAGAAGTCTTCATCCAGATGGAATCCTCTATCTTCATCCATCCGGCGTGGAGCGGGTCCATCTTCAAGCCATCCGACGCGGAGCATCCTTCTCGGCCGACGACTAACGACGAATGAAGGTTCCTTTAAATGACGTCATCCAAGATGGCATCCCTTGAATTCTAAATGGCTGATAGAATTCTATCAGCCAATCGGAATTAAGGTAGGAAAAATCCTATTGGCTGATGCAGATTAGGGGTTAATACATATAATGTAGGTGGCGGCGGTGTAGGGGCGGCAGATTAGGGGTTAATAAGTATAATGTAGGTGGCGGTGGGCTCCGGGAGCGGCAGTTTAGGGGTTAAACACTTTATTTAGTGGAGGTGGGCTCAGTGAGCGGAGGTTTAGGGGTTAATAAGTATAATGTAGGTGGCAGCGGTGTAGGGGGGGGGCAGATTAGGGGTGTTTAGACTCGGGGTACATGTTAGGTGTAGACATTACCATAGGAATCAATGGGATATCGGGCAGCAGCGAACATGAGCTTTCGCTGCTTTCAGACTCCCATTGATTCCTATGGCATCTGCCGCCTCCAGGGCGGCGGATTGAAAACCAGGTACACTGGGCCGGAATAGCGCCGAGCGTACCTGCTAGTTATTTGATAACTAGCAAAAGTAGTCAGATTGTGCCGATTCGGCACATCTGGAGGGACGTAAGCATCGATCTGTGTTGGACTGAAACCGGCGGCTCGTACGTTACGTCACTAAATTCTATTTTTGCCGATCTGTAGGCTTTCATAACTAAGGCGATTCAGGCTTGCCGCAAATACGCTGCAGAATTCCAGCGTATTTGCGGTTGATGGCTTGATAAATACATGCCATTGTGTGGATGGTGTTTTTTGTGGCAAACAAATGTTTAAGGACATCAGCTCCAAATCACAGATAAAGCTCCAATAGGCCATAATAAATTCATATAGATGCCTCCCAACATTTCTTGGAGGCCTTCTGGAACAGAAAGGTCAGGTGACTTGTGGGGGTGGCCCAATTGTTTTTTATGGGTGGGGCTGGTGAGAGTTGGGGTGTGTCCTGGGAGGAGCTGGGTTAGTTCCTAAAAATATTTGCCCTGAGAAACTGCAGGTAGGACTTTGGTCTGCCGTTCCAACCAGTAACACTCCTGCAGGGTCTGGTGATTAGACCAGAAATACTGACCTATTAAGGCTAGTTTGTCACTTTTAATAAGCTCACAGTACATTATTCTAAACGAGTGTGTCCCTTTTGTCTTTTTTATATTAAAATAAGTACATCTATTAAAACAATAGATGATGAATTGTTTTTATTTTCCAATGAATTGTTTTTCTTAAATTAAACAGTAAATATAATGCATCCATACCAATTATAACACTTAATTTGCTCATATATCATATATACATTTACTATGGGTCAATACCCTGATTTTAACTGTGTAGTTACATACTGACAGAAGCATACACACCCTTCCTGGTGTCCAGGGGAGTCAACACAATTTAAAGGAAAATGTTTCTTGGCCAAACAACAGGTGTAATCCGAAGAGTAATTAACAATGGCTTTTCTCCACATCTTTGTAGCCAAGACACTGTCACTGCCAAAGGTTATCTCAAATGTCTCTCTGCATTGCTGTAAGGAGACATAGACAAAGAACAACTGAGCTGTGACAGAGTACCCAGCCAAGAGAGAGGTCTTCATCAAGATGAGGTTTGCCTCTCCTGTCTTCAGGACCATCTGCTTTGTAATTTTCCTAACATTAACTTTATTCCAACGTACAACTTTAATGAATAAAGTTGGCATTAAGATCACTCCAGTCAGAGCAACTGGTAAAAGTAATAATGCCATTAAATCTTCTCTTAAAGGTGGTTCATTTATAGTACCTGCAATAAAAAAAACAATACAAAAACCTGTTATTAAAATTAAGATAATACAAAGAAACACTTTACAGGCCATAAATCGTAGGCAAGAAAAGGAAATTGTTGCACTGTTAACTATATCAACAGCTTCCTTATAAAGGTCATCATCATCCACAAATACTCTCAGTGAGTCAGGGACAGAATTGGAGAAAACTGCAAGCTGCCAAGGTTCTCTGTCTTCATTGACAGGATTCAGAGTGAGAATTGCCTTTCCACTGTACAACAAAGGCGACTGATAATGAACCAAGCTACAATGAATCATTTGATCATTAGCAGTCAAAATGACCTGGCACAGTTTGTCAAAGAACTGTTCATCTTCTGCCTCCAGGTAAGTCAAGTGACTGAGATGAAGGGGCATTGGGCATGGCCTGAGCATGATGGGAATGATGGCTTTGTGTCCCATACAATCTCGGAAGAAGGAGAGATTAGCTTCAAAGAGGCACCAGCGACTGCGTACAAAATCTGGGCTCAAAACCATCAGGATTTTTTGGCTGCTTTGTATGCTCTCAACCATATTGTCTATGATGGTCTTCCCTGGGAGAAAGTCCCTTTCGTGATAACAGATCTTCAGGATAGGGAAGGTATCTTCTAATTTACGAATAAGACCGTAGACCCAGATAGAATCTCCACTGCTGCAGCTAATAAACAAATGGTACTTGTCATCCTTCAACAAAGCAGGGATGGGGGGTTCCAGAGGGCTTGGAGAGTTTGCCATGGCTTCCATGTTAACAGCCTACAAAATATTGATTTTAAAGACAGCACAAAGTTGTGTCTTCAGTGTTCATTTGAATACGTAGTCTGACCTTTAATGGAACATGAAACTAAAATATAAAGAAAAATACATTAAACTTACTTTGATGATGGATGTAACAATATGCACCACTTACTCTGTATAAATTAATATAATTATTATGTTTTTACCAAACTATTGTATTATTATATCAGCATATCTAGCAGACTGTATGCTCCTGGCATAGTTGATATTTCTAAGGGTCATGACAATGTAGATAATAAAAAAAAAAAAAAAAAACTGGTGAAACTTCTTCTATTGGTCAAATCAAATTTTAAACAAATTATTTTAAACAAGTCCTATTAGATTTAATTATCTGAGTTGTGCTGTATACTTATTTATGCTAATATATGAAAATTAGCATGGCTGGTATTTTTTTTCCAAAAAGAAGGTGACAATGCTAATCTGGCATTATAAAACTGAAAATATAGGGTAATTACACACATTTATACTAATATTTGTTTATGTGCTTGTCCAAAAAATTCAAAACTTCCTATTTTTCCTATCATTCAATAACTCCCAATATTCTATGCTGGAGATTAGAATGGGGTCTAAGGATGTCTTGGCTCAGAGTGCAGGAGGATTTAAGCTTAGGTCCACCATGGCAGGGTTGGGCTATCTGGGCTAGGTTGGTGGGTGTGGATTGGGCAGTATAGGCTAGTCTTTTGTTTGTATCAGTGCGGGCACTCTGGGTGGGTTCTCACAGAAGAGTGGGATAGTTTTCAATGGGTATTGCTATTCCAGGATTTCAATTTAAAGCCATCTAAAGAAAGAAGACATAACAGGACAGAGGTACCAGTTAGGTAGCCCCACAGGATACAGGGCTCTTGGTTTACTAATAAATATGTTACAACTTTTAAAAAATATATATTTTTTGCAAATTCAAGTATAGTGCACAATGCTTCTACATATTTTTTAAAGACGGTTCATAATATTTCATATTCAACATCTACCGCTAGTTAATAACAATTCTTACCCCCCTCTTTCTTAACATCTCCTGTACGGCACCTTATATAACCCACCTTTGATCGACTACCAAGTCACGGTGGCATAAGGTCCTCTCCCCCCCCCCTTTAAGGTACTCTGAATTTCATATTCAGAGGCTATCGAGGCGGTTATCTATTTTATATACCGCACAACTTTGTTTTGAGACATTAGGTTATGACTCCCATATAAGGTCTCTATTGTGATATTTTTGTTCTCCTGGGAGCTTTTCATTTTTCTTTTCTTTTAACTTTTTTCTTCTCCTTTTCTCTCTCCTCTCCTCTTTTTTTTTTCTCTCTCTCTCCCTCTCTTCTCTCCTCCCTCCTCCCCTTTCCTTTATTCCCTCTTCCCGCTCTTTTCCTCTTCCCAACCCTACATTCCATTTACTAATAAATTCACCCGACATTTGGCATTATGCCATACACTTGTGTTACCCAGAATACTAGGGGGCTGAACTCCCCGACCAAAAGAAGTATGTTGTTGCGTTCTCTATATAAGAGCAGAGCCCACTTGGTCTTTCTTCAAGAGACCCATTGGCTAAAAGACATGAAAGTTCCTTTACGATCTAAGTTATTCCCTGTGGTGGAGACATCGAGTTTTTCACAAAAATCGAGAGGGGTTGCTATCCTTATCCATAAGGATATAGCATATGAACCCATTCATATAGAAACGGACCAGCAAGGCAGGTATCTAATCCTCCTCTGTAAATTAGATGGAGTGATCTATACACTAGCTTCTTACTATGGGCCTAATAAACAGCATATTTCGACGCTACGTAATTTCTTACATAAATTAGAAAGTTTACGACAGGGCTCCCTTCTTCTTGCAGGGGACTTCAATTCTGTTTGGGACCCCTTTTCGGACAAAAAAATGGATAAGACCCGCAAATGCGATAAGGCTGTGGTGGACTTATCATACAAATTCAAAAATCTCATGTGTCAATTTAATTTGTTTGATGTGTGGCGGGCTCTCAATTCGACCTCACGGGATTACACATATTTTTCGTCGGTCCATCACTCTTATTCACGGATAGATTTTTTCTTCTGTGAACCAGGACTCTTGGACTGCATTTCCAGATCATGGATCTCTCAATGCCCCTGGTCAGATCACGACCCTGTACATATCATTCTTAAATCTCCTTTGGAACTACAGCGTATACCAACATGGCGTCTTTCACCATCTATTTTTTCGGACCCTAATTCAGTAACTTGTATATCTAGAGATATCACTGAGTTTCTCCAAATTAACGATAATGGAGAAGTGGACGATTTTACCCTATGGGCATCATTAAAGGCGTATGTGAGAGGGTCTTTTATGAAAATTGCAGCGGCACAAAAAAAGAATAGAGGTAAATCTCTGACTCAATTAACAATATCTCTCCGTAACCTCACTATTGAACACAAAAATGACCCAACACCACGTCTGTACGAGCAGCTAGTAGCTATTAAGGCGAAAATAGTCCAATTGGAAACGGAGAGGTCGGCGACCAGGCTTCTTAGACTCAAAGAGATTTTTTATTATAAAGGCAACAAAGCGGACAGGCTTCTAGCCAATCGGTTGCGCCAGCGTACGGCGGCGGCTCGTATACACTCTCTGAAAACGGGAGGTAAACACGTCACTCATCCGCGCGAGATAAGGACGGCTTTTGCAAATTATTATATGTCCCTTTATAATCTATCTAAAGATAAAGCGACCTCACCTCCTACTCTAAACAGTATTAATGATTTCCTATCTAAGCTAGATCTCCCGGTGACGAGTGATCCCCAAGCAGAGGCACTACTGTCCCCCATTTCTGGTGCTGAGATTAAAACCGCCATTCTCTCTCTTAAAGCCCTTAAATCACCAGGGCCGGACGGCTTCTCGGATCTCTTTTATAAGAAATTCCAGGCGCAGCTTGTCCCACCTCTGTCGCGGTTTTTTTCTAAGGCAAGTTCTTGTGGTACCTTCCCAGCCGAATTTTTGCAGGCCACGATTATTACATTACCTAAGCAAGGAAAGGACCCCACGGAATGTTCCAGTTATCGGCCAATCTCATTGTTGAACTTAGATATTAAGTTATATGCAAAAATCTTAGCTACACGTCTTAACTCCTTGCTACCAACTTTGATACATTGTGATTAGGTGGGCTTTGTCAAGGGTCGTCAGGGGCCCGACAACACTAGGAGATTATTAAACATATATTTTACTGCTCATGAACTAGGCTTACCATGTGTCACCCTGTCGCTGGACGCAGAAAAGGCCTTCGACAGGGTGAACTGGGAATATATGTTTGCAGTCCTAAGGAAGTTTGGCTTGCCGACTTCTTTTATCACATCTATAGCGGCTCTGTACTCCAGCCCTTCGGCTACAGTTGGGATCACGAATGGAACGAGACAAGGCTGTCCATTGTCGCCGCTCATTTTTGCTCTTGTGATGGAACCGCTAGCTGCTGCCATTAGGATGAACCCCCATATAAAGGGAGTGGACATATATCATACCACTCAAACAACAGCCTTATTTGCTGATGATCTGACAATATTACTTTCAGATCCTATTGGCTCTCTACCGCACCTCTTTGCTCTATTGGAGAAGTTTGCCTAATTAGCTATTATTAGCTTAATGTCTCCAAAACGGAGGCTTATGCTATACATGTCTCTGAGGAAATATTGACTGAATTAAAAAGGAAATATAAATTTTGTTGGTCCACCTCACACGTTAGACATTTAGACGTTTTCCTGTCACATAGTATTCCTACTATTCTTTCTCTACATTTTTCCCCTTTGCTGTCCGAAATAGCAAAAGCCACGGAAGCATGGAATGTTCCCTCCTTGTCGTGGTTGGGGCGCATAGCTGCATTTAAGATGAGCCTCCTGCCCAAGTTAACATACCTCTTCAGATCCCTGCCTATCCCGATATCTAAGTCCCTCATCCGACAATTTCAACAACAATGCAATAAATTCATTTGGCGAAATAAAGTTCCCAGAATTGCCACTAGCACCTTACAACAGCCTATACCGGCAGGGGGGGGCAGCTGCCCCCAACATTCTCTATTACCACGAAGCTGCTCGTCTTTCGCATGTGACGCAGTGGGGCTCACCAGCTTTTAGTCGATGGGCAGAACTGGAGCAGGCTTCCCTCCCACCGGGGGTCTCCCTTGCAGACCTGATCTGGCTTCCCACGCACGCTAGGCCAAGAATGGCTTTAGTTAACCCTATAGTAACTACTAGTTTAAAATTCTGGGATAAGATTCATAACCTACCCACAATTGCGCCTCATCTGTCCCCGTCTCATAAGATAAAGAGCCTCCTTCTTGCCTTACCAGACACCCATCCACTCCTTTGGGAGGATCTGGGTATCACAAATGTCTCTGACCTATATGAAGGGACCCAACTACTCTCTTACCAGGCTTTTCTCCGGAAATATAATCCACCGCTCCACCTCCATTTTGAGTTTTGGAGACTAAGGAGTTTCCTCAAATCTTGGGGCTTTGATAAAGACCCGCTACATCCTAAAACTAAATGGGAGACGAAATGGGATCTCAAACTCTCGTTTAAGAAATTGCTCTCGTCGTCTTACCAGGACATACTGCGCCCTCCAATTTTTCTAAAATCCTTACCGATAAAGTGTTGGGAATCCTCCCTAAACATAACCCATGATCCACAGGTATGGCACTTAGCGACTCAACTAACCAGAAAAACGGTGCACTGTGTCACTCTGTATGAATTGTCACTGTGTCACTCTTGCAATGGCATCTGACGCCGGTCCGCTTATTTAAAATCTCGCACACCAACTCCCCAAAATGCTGGAGAGGCTGTGATGCCTTAGGCACACCAGCTCACATCTGGTGGTCATGTCAAGTTATTGCTCCATTATGGCAAAAGGCAATTCAGTATTGCAACACGAAAGGTATTCTAATACCATCTACACCAAGTGTGGCCTTGTTCCACATTATGCCTTCTAAACTACCGGTCCCACAGAAAATGTTCTGTGTTTACTTATTCCTCGCACTCAAACTATATATCGCTAGGATGTGGCTACAATTGGCCTCCCCAGGTTGGGACCAAATTGTGGAAACCTTAAAATATCTTAAATCAATGGAAGCCTATGTGTCTCATGTTCATAGTACCGAAGATCAACACACCTTGATTTGGGAGTACAGCCCTGCTTAGCGCTTCTTAGGCTTAGTGGCCTCCACAACCTCTGTTTAAGCCAATAAGCCTTGGGGCCTCAATACCCCATGGCTCAACCCTCCTGGTCCCTTAGATTATGAGTCATTTCCCACCATTTACCTGCCCTTTTAATGGTAACCCCTTGCCCCTTTTTCCCCGTCCCCCTGCCCACCACCCATTTCCCCTTCCCCCTCTCCTTTTTTTTTTTTTGTCTCTTCTATTCCCCTCTCTCTTCATCTCTCTCTCTACTGCACTCCTCTTCTTTCTTTCCTCTCTTCTTCTCAGTCCCATTTGGAGATATTGTCTATGGTTGAGACCTAAATATAGATTAACTCACAGAGCGGTCTATCTTGTTGAAATATATTTACTACCTGTGAGTTAACTCTGAAATGTCTGTTACTTATTTGTTGTTCTATGAATATCACACTGTCATAATTATACGTTAATATTGAATACTGATGTTATTTCCCTATTATATTGAAGGACACTATATTTCGCTGGGAACTTTGAGAGCTCAGTTCTCTTACTACATACTGTGGTTTATGCTTAGTGTGTCTTACCATCATATACTACTTATTGATTATGATTATTGCTCATGTAACTTTAACAACTGATGTTCCTTATTATGACTGTATCGTAAACGTTTCAATAAAGAATTTAAAATAAAAAAAAATAAAAAATAAAAAAAAATAACAATTCTTACTTTAAGTAAACATTACATTTTATAATTATTCATTATAAAGTGTTTTTCTTCTAACTAGGTAAATTTCACTAGAGCTCAGTGAAAATTATATCCATTAAGATTTAGGGGCGAGATTACATATACGGCGCAGGCTTCATCAGAAGCGCTGCAACCCGCGCCACCCGTAATTTCACCACGCACATCGGGGTATTACATATAGGGTGCTGGCAATTCATAAAGGGCCGTAAGTCAGATAAACTAGCGATGTCCAGAAAGGACTGTAAATACAAATTTCGGGAGCCGCTAGCGACTTACGGCACTTTAAAAACTGCCAGAGCCTAAGAAAAATAAAAAAATATATCAAATCATCTGTAAACGTCTAACCGGCCTCCCAAAAATAAACCCGACATGTAAAACCCCTATATCCCCCATCAAACCCACATCGGAACTAATAAAAGTATTAACCCCGAAACCGACAACCCCCCCCACAACGCAATATGCCTAAACTATTAACCCCTATATCCGCCATCAAACCCACACCGCAAGTAATAATTACATTATTAACCCCAATATCCGCAATCAAACCCACACCGCAAGTAATAATTAAATTATTAACCCCTATATCAGTCATTAAACCCACACCGCAAGTAATAATTACATTATTAACCCCTATATACGACATCAAACCCACACCACACGTAATAATTACATTATTAACCCCTATTTCCGCCAAACCCAACATCGCAAACTACCTAATGTATTAACCCCTAATCCGCCATTATCCCACATTGCAAAGTCCCTATTAAAACTATTAACTCCTAAACCGCCATTAACCCACATCGCAAACTACCTATTAAAACTATTAACCCCTAAACCGCCATCCCCCACAACGCAAATAAATAATTAAATTACTAGCGGCTAGATTTAGAGTTTTGTCGGTAACGACCCGTGTAGCTAACGCGTGCTTTTTTCCCCCCGCACCTTTTAAATACCGCTGGTATTTAGAGTTCACAGAAGGGCTGCGTTAGGCTCCAAAAAGGGAGCGTAGAGCATAATTTACCGCCACTGCAACTCTCAATACCAGCGGTGCTTACGGACGCGGCCAGCTTCAAAAACGTGCTCGTGCACGATTCCCCCATAGGAAACAATGGGGCAGTTTGAGCTGAAAAAAAACCTAACACCTGCAAAAAAGCAGCGTTCAGCTCCTAACGCAGCCCCATTGTTTCCTATGGGGAAACACTTCCTAAGTCTGCACCTAACACCCTAACATGAACCCCGAGTCTAAACACCCCTAACCTTACACTTATTAACCCCTAATCTGCCACCCCCGCTATCGCTGACCCCTGCATATTATTTTTAACCCCTAATCTGCCGCTCCGTACACCGCCGCAACCTACGTTATCCCTATGTACCCCTAATCTGCTGCCCCTAACACCGCCGACACCTATATTATATTTATTAACCCCTAATCTGCCCCCCACAACATCGCCGCCACATACCTACAATAATTAACCCCTAATCTTCCGACCGGACCTCACCGCTACTATAATAAAGTTATTAACTCCTAATCCGCCTCACTCCCTCCTCAATAACCCTATAATAAATAGTATTAACCCCTAATCTGCCCTCCCTAACATCACTGACACCTAACTTCAAGTATTAACCCCTAATCTGCCGACCGGACCTCGCCGCTACTCTATTAAATTTATTAACCCCTAAAGCTAAGTCTAACCCTAATACTAACACCCCCCTAAGTTAAATATAATTTTTATCTAACGAAATAAAGTAACTCTAATTTAATTAATTAATCCTATTTAAAGCTAAATACTTACCTGTAAAATAAACCCTAATATAGCTACAATATAACGAATAATTATATTGTAGCTATTTTAGGATTAATATTTATTTTACAGGCAACTTTGTAATTATTTTAACCAGGTACAATAGCTATTAAATAGTTAATAACTATTTAATAGCTACCTAGTTAAAATAATTACAAAATTACCTGTAAAATAAATCCTAACCTAAGTTACAATTAAACCTAACACTACACTATCAATAAATTAATTACATAAAATACCTATAAATAAATACAATTAAATAAACTAACTAAAGTACAAAAAATAAAAAAAGAACTAAGTTACAAAAAATAAAAAAATAATTTACAAACATTAGAAAAATATTACAATTTTAAGCTAATTACAGCTACTCTAAGCCCCCTAATAAAATAACAAAGCCCCCCAAAATAAAAAAAATGCCCTACCCTATTCTAAAATTAAAATAGAAAAGCTTTTTTACCTTACCAGCCCTTAAAAGGGCCTTTTGCGGGGCATGCCCCAAAGAAAACAGCTCTTTTGCCTGTAAAAAAAAAATATACAATACCCCCCCCCAACATTACAACCCACCACCCACATACCCCTAATCTAACCCAAACCCCCCTTAAATAAACCTAACACTAAGCCCCTGAAGATCATCCTACCTTATCTTCACCATGCCGGGTATCACCGATCGGTCCAGGCTCCGAAGTCTTCATCCAAGCCCAAGCGGGGGCTGAAGACGTCCATCATCGGGCTGAAGTCTTGATCCAAGCGGCGGCTGAAGAGGTCCATCATCGGGCAGAAGTCTTCATCCTATGCGGGCAGAAGAGGAGATCCGGACCGGTAGACATCTTCATCCAAGCAGCATCTTCTATCTTCTTCCATCCGACGACGAGCGACTCCATCTTCAAGACCTCCGGTGCGGATCCATCCTCTTCTTCCAACGTCCTAACACAGAATGAAGGTTCCTTTAAGGGACGTCATCCAAGATGGCGTCCCTCGAATTCTGATTGGCTGATAGGATTCTATCAGCCAATCGGAATTAAGGTAGGAAAATTCTGATTGGCTGATGAAATCAGCCAATCAGATTCAAGTTCAATCCGATTGGCTCAGCCAATCAGATTGAGCTCGCATTCTATTGGCTGTTCCGATCAGCCAATAGAATGCAAGCTCAATCTGATTGGTAGGTGGCGGTGGCGGCGACGTTGTGGGGAGCAGATTAGGGGTTAATAAATATAATATAGGGGTCGGTGGTGTTAGGGGCAGCAGATTAGGGGTACATAGGGATAACGTAGATTGCGGCGGTGTACGGAGCGGCAGATTAGGGGTTAATAATAATATGCAGGGGTCAGCGATAGCAGGGGCGGCAGATTAGGGGTTAATAAATATAATATAGGGGTCGGCAGTGTTAGGGGCAGCAGATTAGGGGTACATAGGGATAATGTAGGTTGCGGCGTTGTGTGGTCGGCAGATTAGGGGTTAAAATTTTTTAATAGAGTGGCGGCGATGTGGGGGGGGGGGCCTCGGTTTAGGGGTACATAGGTAGTTTATGGGTGTTAGTGTACTTTAGAGCACAGTAGTTAAGAGCTTTATGAACCGGCGTTAGCCCAGAAAGCTCTTAACTCCTGGCTTTTCTCTGCAGCTGGAGTTTTATCGTTAGATTTCTAACGCTCACTTCAGCCAAGACTCTAAATACCAGCGTTAGAAAGATCCCATTGAAAAGATAGGATACGCAATTGGCGTAGAGGGATCTGCGGTATGGAAAAGTCGCGGCTGGAAAGTGAGCGTTAGACCCTTACCTACACGACTCTAAATACCAGTGGTAGCCCAAAACCAGCGTTAGGAGCCTCTGGTTTTGACGGCTAACGCAGAACTCTAAATCTAACCTAACACCCCCTAAATTAACCCAAATTACCTACATTAAAAAATACTAAAGTTACAATTAAAATTAAAAAAACTAACATTACTTTAAAAATAAAAAAAACGAAAGACATTTGTATGGGCATTGCCCTTAAAAGGGCATTTAGCTCTTTTAAGAATTGCCCATCCCTAATCTAAATAAAACAAACTCCCCCAAAAATTTTTTTAAAAACTAAGTCTAAACCCCAGGTTGGTACTCCGGTTCCTGAAGTCTGACGGAGAAGGTCCTGTTCCAGGCGGTGAAGTCTTCCAAGTGGCGACCTCTTCTTTCTTCTTCCAGGAACAAGTTGGCATGAAGCGGAGGGCGGAGCTAAAGACCGATGACCGCGGAGCTGAAGACCGGCGACCCTGGAAGTGAAGACTGGCGACCGTGGAGCCAATGAGCGTGGAGGATCCTCTTCGTACGATCTCCAACGTACACTGAATAGTGAATTCAAGGTACGCGATTAAAGATGGCGTCCCTTGAATTCCTATTGGCTAATTTGATTCTTCAAATTCAATTCAGTCAATAGGATGAGAGCTACTGAAATCATATTGGCTGTTTAAATCAGCCAATAGAATTTCAGTAGCTCTCATCCTATTGGCTGATTTGAACTGCAAATAGGATTTCAGTAGCTCTCATCCTATTGGCTGATTTGAATTTGAAGAATCAAATCAGCCAATAGGAATTCAACGGACGCCATCTTTAATTGCGTACTTTGAATTTACTATTCAGTGTACGGCGGAGATCGTACAAAGAGGATCCTCAACGCTCCATGGCTCCGCGGTCGCCAGTCTTCAGCTCCTCGGGTCATCGGTCTTCAGCTCCGCCCTCCGCTCCGTGCCGGCTTGTTCCTGGAAGAAGAAAGAAGAGGTCGCCGCTTGGAAGACTTCGCCGTCTAGAACAGGACCTTCTCCGCTGGACTTCAGGAACCGTGAGTACCAAGCTGGGGGTTAGACTTAGGTTTTTTTTATTTTTGGGGGGTTTGCTTTATTTAGATTAGGGATGGGCAGCAAAGAGCTAAATGCCCTTTTAAAAGCAATGCCCATACAAATGCCCTTTTCAGGGAAATGGGTAGTTTAGGTTTTTTAGTGTTAGGTTTATTTATTTTAGGGGGTTTGGTGGGTGGTGGGTTTTACTGATAGGGGGACTTAGAATTTTTTGTAAATGTAAAAGAGCTGTTTAACTTAGGTCAATTTTAAGGGTTTTTAAGGGCTATTGGTAGTTTAGCATTAGATTAGGGGGTGTTTTTATTTTGGGGGGGACTTTTTTATTTTCATAGGGATTAGGTTTAATTTTTTTATTTTTGATAATTTGTTTAGTATTTTCTGTAATATTAGATTTTTTTTATTTTCCGTAATTTTAGCTTAATTTAAACTTAGTTTTTTTTTTAAAGTAATGTTAGGTTTTTTATTTTAATAGTTAGTAACTTTAGTATTTTTTAATGTAGGTAATTTGGGTTAATTTAGGGGGTGTTAGGTTAGGGGGCTTAGTAATGTAATTATTTATTTGCGTTGTGGGGGATGGCGGTTTAGGGGTTAATAGTTTTAAAAGGTAGTTTGTGATGTGGGTTAATTACGGTTTAGGGGTTAATAGTTTTAATAGGGACTTTGCGATGTGGGTTAATGGCGGATTAGGGGTTAATTCATTAGGTAGTTTGCGATGTTGGGGTTGGCGGATATATAGGTTAATAATTGAATTATTACTTGTGGTGTGGGTTTGATGGCGTATATAGAGGTTAATATACTTTATTAGTTATTGCGGTGGAGGATTGCGGTTGACAGGTAGCTAGATATTGCACATGCGTTAGGTGTTAGTTTATATTTTCAGGCAGTTACGGGAGTTACGGTGCTCCCATACTCAGCGCAAGGCTTGCTGCGGCTGCCTTTATGTGGCGAGGTGAAAATGGAGTAAAATTTCTCCATTTTCGCCATGTTAGTCCTTGCGCTAAATATTGGATACCGATTTGCAATACGGTCCCATGTTAGCTTATGGGAGTAAAAATTGCGGTCGACGGGTGAAATATACATGCTGCATTTATATGCGGCTCTGTATATTGGATACCAAAACCGCGTAAAAAACGACGGCTTTTGCCGGCGACGCCGCATATGTAATGGAGCACTAGCTTTTTCACTCTCTTAAACTGGACTTTTGTTTTATTATCAAACATTTAGTCAAGAGTCCCGAAAATTCTTTTTTTTATCACTAAGTATTTTTTTCTAGTCAAAAATTAAACCTTTATTTAGAAGTTATACAAACTTGAAATAACAACTAAATGTGGGGACCAAAATTAAAGGGAAATGAAACCCAATTTTTTCATTTGTGATTCAGAGAAAGCATGCAATTTTATTTGCTTTGTTTTCTTGGTATACTTTGTTGAAAAACATATCTAAATAGGCTCAGGAGCTGCTGATTGGTAGCTGCACATGTATGCCTCATGTTATTGGCTCACCCAACAAAAGATACTAAAAGAAGGAAGCAAAATAGATAATAGAAGTAAATTGGAAAGTTGTTTAAAATGGTATTCTCTATCTAAATTGTGATTATAAAAATTGGGTTTCATGTCCCTTTAAAGGGACATTAAATATTCGATAAAGCAAACCCTCTTTCCATAGACTTCCCCCTGATAACCTCTTTAAAGGGACATTAAACACTTTGAGATGGTAATATAAAATGATAAATCATATATATAAAAAAACTCTGCAATATACTTTCATTATTTATTTTGTCCCCTTTCCCTGTAATCCCATTCTGAAATTGTGAGCTTTTCAGTTTCTATTAGAAATGGAAGCACAGAACACTGTTATATTCCACACAGGCATTGGCTCCACTCTCTAGTGACCTATTTATTAGACATGTGTGTTTTGTTTCGGCCAAATTTACGGCTAGATTTAGAGTTCGGCGGTAGCCGTGAAAACCAGCGTTAGAGGCTCCTAACGCTGGTTTTAGGCTACCGCCGGTATTTGGAGTCAGTGATTAAAGGGTCTAACGCTCACTTTTCAGCCGCGACTTTTCCATACCGCAGATCCCCTTACGTCAATTGCGTATCCTATCTTTTCAATGGGATCTTTCTAACGCTGGTATTTAGAGTCGTGTCTGAAGTGAGCGTTAGAAATCTAACGACAAAACTCCAGCCGCAGGAAAATAGCAGGAGTTAAGAGCTTTCTGGGCTAACGCCGGTTCATAAAGCTCTTAACTACTGTGCTCTAAAGTACACTAACACCCATAAACTACCTATGTACCCCTAAACCGAGGTCCCCCCACATCGCCGCCACTCGATTAAAATTTTTTAACCCCTAATCTGCCGACCGCCAACTACGTTATACTTATGTACCCCTAATCTGCTGCCCCTAACCCCGCCGACCCCTGTATTATATTTATTAACCCCTAACCTGCCCCCCACAACGTCGCCGCCAGCTACTTACAATAATTAACCCCTAATCTGCCGACCGCAAAGCGCCGCCACCTACGTTATCCTTATGTACCCCTAATCTGCTGCCCCTAACACCGCCGACCCCTATATTATATTTATTAACCCCTAATCTGCCCCCCTCAACGTCGCCGACACCTGCCTACACTTATTAACCCCTAATCTGCCGAGCGGACCGCACCGCTACTATAATAAAGTAATTAACCCCTAATCCGCCTCACTAACCCTATCATAAATAGTATTAACCCCTAATCTGCCCTCCCTAACATCGCCGACACCTAACTTCAAACATTAACCCCTAATCTGACGACCGGAGCTCATCGCTACTATAATAAATGGATTAACCCCTAAAGCTAAGTCTAACCCTAACACTAACACTAATAATTTAAATCTAACGAAATTAATTAACTCTTATTAAATAAATTATTCCTATTTAAAGCTAAATACTTACCTGTAAAATACATCCTAATATAGCTACAATATAAATTATAATTACATTGTAGCTATTTTAGGATTAATATTTATTTTACAGGCAACTTTGTAATTATTTTAACCAGGTACAATAGCTATTAAATAGTTAAGAACTATTTAATAGTTACCTAGTTAAAATAATAACAAATTTACCTGTAAAATAAATCCTAACCTAAGTTATAATTAAACCTAACACTGCCCTATCAATAAATTAATTAAATAAACTACCAACAATTACCTACAATTAACCTAACACTACACTATCAATAAATTAATTAAATAAACTACCTACAATTATCTATAATTAAACCTAACACTACACTATCAATAAATAAATTAAATACAATTGCTACAAATAACTACAATTACATAAACTAACTAAAGTACAAAAAATAAAAAAGAACTAAGTTACAAAAAATAAAAAAATATTTACCAACATTAGAAAAATATTACAACAATTTTAAACTAATTACACCTACTCTAAGCCCCCTAATAAAATAACAAAGACCCCCAAAATAAAAAATTCCCTACCCTATTCTAAATTAATAAATGTAAAAGCTCTTTTACCTTACCAGCCCTGAACAGGGCCCTTTGCGGGGCATGCCCCAAGAAAATCAGCTCTTTTGCCTGTAAAAAAAAACATACAATACCCCCCCCCAGCATTACAACCCACCACCCACATACCCCTAATCTAACCCAAACCCCCTTAAATAAACCTAACACTAAGCCCCTGAAGATCTTCCTACCTTGTCTTCACCATCCAGGTATCACCGATCCGTCCTGGCATCTGGTGCTGAAGAGGTCCAGAAGAGGCTCCAAAGTCTTCCTCCTATCCGGCAAGAAGAGGACATCCGGACCGGCAAACATCTTCTCCAAGCGGCATCTTCGATCTTCTTCCATCCGGTGCGGAGCGGGTCCATCTTGAAGCAGCCGACGCGGATCCATCCTCTTCTTCCGTTGTCTCCCGACGAATGACGGTTCCTTTAAGGGACGTCATCCAAGATGGCGTCCCTCGAATTCCGATTGGCTGATAGGATTCTATCAGCCAATCGGAATTAAGGTAGGAATATTCTGATTGGCTGATGGAATCAGCCAATCAGAATCAAGTTCAATCCTATTGGCTGATCCAATCAGCCAATCAGATTGAGCTCGCATTCTATTGGCTGTTCCGATCAGCCAATAGAATGCGAGCTCAATCTGATTGGCTGATTGGATCAGCCAATCGGATTGAACTTGATTCTGATTGGCTGATTCCATCAGCCAATCAGAATATTCCTACCTTAATTCCGATTGGCTGATAGAATCCTATCAGCCAATCGGAATTCGAGGGACGCCATCTTGGATGACGTCCCTTAAAGGAACCGTCATTCGTCGGGAGACAACGGAAGAAGAGGATGGATCCGCGTCGGCTGCTTCAAGATGGACCCGCTCCGCACCGGATGGAAGAAGATCGAAGATGCCGCTTGGAGAAGATGTTTGCCGGTCCGGATGTCCTCTTTTTGCCGGATAGGAGGAAGACTTTGGAGCCTCTTCTGGACCTCTTCAGCACCGGATGCCAGGACGGATCGGTGATACCTGGATGGTGAAGACAAGGTAGGAAGATCTTCAGGGGCTTAGTGTTAGGTTTATTTAAGGGGGGTTTGGGTTAGATTAGGGGTATGTGGGTGGTGGGTTGTAATGTTGGGGGGGGGGGGGTATTGTATGTTTTTTTTACAGGCAAAAGAGCTGATTTTCTTGGGGCATGCCCCGCAAAGGGCCCTGTTCAGGGCTGGTAAGGTAAAAGAGCTTTTACATTTATTAATTTAGAATAGGGTAGGGAATTTTTTATTTTGGGGGTCTTTGTTATTTTATTAGGGGGCTTAGAGTAGGTGTAATTAGTTTAAAATTGTTGTAATATTTTTCTAATGTTGGTAAATATTTTTTTATTTTTTGTAACTTAGTTCTTTTTTATTTTTTGTACTTTAGTTAGTTTATGTAATTGTAGTTATTTGTAGCAATTGTATTTAATTTATTTATTGATAGTGTAGTGTTAGGTTTAATTATAGATAATTGTAGGTAGTTTATTTAATTAATTTATTGATAGTGTAGTGTTAGGTTAATTGTAGGTAATTGTAGGTAGTTTATTTAATTAATTTATTGATAGGGTAGTGTTAGGTTTAATTATAACTTAGGTTAGGATTTATTTTACAGGTAAATTTGTTATTATTTTAACTAGGTAACTATTAAATAGTTCTTAACTATTTAATAGCTATTGTACCTGGTTAAAATAATTACAAAGTTACCTGTAAAATAAATATTAATCCTAAAATAGCTACAATATAATTATAATTTATATTGTAGCTATATTAGGATTTATTTTACAGGTAAGTATTTAGCTTTAAATAGGAATAATTTATTTAATAAGAGTTAATTAATTTCGTTAGATTTAAATTATATTTAAGTTAGGGGGGTGTTAGTGTTAGGGTTAGACTTAGCTTTAGGGGTTAATCCATTTATTATAGTAGCGATGAGCTCCGGTCGTCAGATTAGGGGTTAATAATTGAAGTTAGGTGTCGGCAATGTTAGGGAGGGCAGATTAGGGGTTAATACTATTTATGATAGGGTTAGTGAGGCGGATTAGGGGTTAATAACTTTATTATAGTAGCGGTGCGGTCCGCTCGGCAGATTAGGGGTTAATAAGTGTAGGCAGGTGTCGGCGACGTTGAGGGGGCAGATTAGGGGTTAATAAATATAATATAGGGGTCGGCGGTGTTAGGGGCAGCAGATTAGGGGTACATAGGGATAATGTAAATTGCGGCGGTTTACGGAGCGGCAGATTAGGGGTTAATAATATAATGCAGGTGTCAGCGATAGCGGGGCGGCAGATTAGGGGTTAATAAGTGTAAGGTTAGGGGTGTTTAGACTCGGGGTACATGTTAGGGTGTTAGGTGCAGACGTAGGAAGTGTTTCCCCATAGGAAACAATGGGGCTGCGTTAGGAGCTGAACGCTGCTTTTTTGCAGGTGTTAGGTTTTTTTTCAGCTCAAACAGCCCCATTGTTTCCTATGGGAGAATCGTGCACGAGCACGTTTTTGAGGCTGGCCGCGTCCGTAAGCAACTCTGGTATCGAGAGTTGCATTTGCGGTAAAAATGCTCTACGCTCCTTTTTTGGAGCCTAACGCAGCATTTTTTTGAACTCTCGATACCAGAGTTAATTTTATGGTGCGGCCAGAAAAAAGCCCGCGGAGCGTTAACAGCCCATCTACCGCCAAACTCCAAATCTAGGCCTTAATTTTTGGCCGAATTTTGGCCGATTCGGAGATTCGAATGCATCCGAATTTCCAAATCGGCACCATAACTAAAAATCCCAAAACATTCCGAAAATGAATAAATCAGTTTCCGAATTTTCTGATCCATTCTTTATTCATATATTGAATTTTTCATGGTTCTAATCTAAACCGCAGTTCCCTGACATCGCCGACACTAAGTAAATCACAAAATAAAGCTAATAAAACCCCTAAACCGCAGTTCCCCGACATCGCCGACACTAACTAAACATATTAACCCCTAAACCACAGTTCCCAAACATCACCAAAACTAAACGTATTAACCCCTAAACCGCCGTACACCCAAATCACTGACACTAACTAAACCTATTAACCCCTAAACCGCTGCCCCCACATCGCAACAACCTTATTTTAACTATATTAACCTCTAAACCTAACACCCCCTAACGTTAACATAATTAAAATAAACCTTAATTAAAGTTACAATTATTAACAACCTATTTAAAAATAAATACAAACTTACCTGTGAAATAAAAATAAAACCTAAGCTAGCTACAATATAACTATTTACTAACTACCTAGGTAAAATAAATACAAACTTACCTGTGATATAAAAATAAAACCTAAGTTTACACTAATAAAACCTAACGTTACTAAAAAAAACCCCAAAAACTAACATTTCTAAAAATAAAATAATTTAAGATTACAAAAAAATTAAAACTACCATTACAAAAAATAACAAACAAAATTATCCCAAAAAAATAAAAATTATTCCTATTCTAATACCCCGTTTAAAAAACACAAAACACCCCAAAATAAAAACAAAACTAATCTATAATACACTACCAAGGGCCTTTTGTAGGGCATTGCCTTAAAGTTAACAGCCCTTTTGCAAAAAAGAAAAACACCCCCTAACATTACAAATCCCCCCTAACCTAATCTACCCATTGCCCTGAAAAGGGCATTTGTATGGGCATTGCCCTTAAAAGGGCATTCAGCTCTTTTACTGCCCTTAAAATGGCATTCAGCTCTTTTTCGGCCCATTAAAATAAAAAAGCCCTAATCTAAAAAAAAACAACCCCCCCCCTAAAACTAACCCCAAAATCGGTACTCACAGTTGCTGAAGTCTGGCGAACGATCTTCATCCCAGCGGCGAAGCATCTTCATCCAGACGGCTCCATCTTCATCCATCGCGGGACCGGCATCTTCCTCATCCCTGCAGAGGCGGAGGTCCAGGCGGATGTCCATTGGTCCGACGTGGAGGTCCTCTTCATTCGATCTTCTGCTGCACACTGAGGATTCAGTGCAAGGTACCCCTTAATATTGAGGGTACCGTTGCATTCCTATTGGCTGAAAAATTTAAATCAGCCAATAGGAATTAGAGCTGCTTAAATCCTATTGGCTAATTTGAACAGCCAATAGGATTTAAGCAGCTCTCATTCCTATTGGCTGATTTGAATCAGAATAATGGAATTATTTTTATTTTTTTTTGTAATGGGATTTTTTTTTATTTTTGGGATGTTTTTTTTTTAGATTAGGCATTTTTTATTTTTAATGGGCCGAAAAAGAGCTGAGCCTTTTCGGGGCAATGGGTAGATTAGGTTTATTTTTATTTTGTGGGTTTGGTGGGTGGGGGTTTGTAATGTTAGGGGGTGTTTGTTTTTCTTTTTTTGCAAAAGAGCTGTTAACTTTAGGGCAATGCCCTACAAAAGGCCCTTTTGAGGTCCCTTGGTAGTTTATTAAAGATAAGGTTTTTTTTATTTTGGGGCATTTTTTTTTTTTTAAAATGGGGTATTAGAATAGGGTTCTTTTTTATTGTTTTGGATAATTTTTTTTTTTTTTTTGTAATGGTAGTTTTTTTTATTTTTTGTAATTTTAGTGTTTATATTTTTTTAGGGCAATGGTTAGCTTAGGTTATTTTAGATTGCCATGCCCTGCAAAGGGCAATCAGCTCTTTTATGAAAAGCCCAAACCCTAAGCTAAAATAAAAACCCACCCAAAAAACCCTTAAAAAAACCTAACACTAACCCCCGATGATCCACTTACAGTTATTAAAGTCCCGCTTGCGATATGGGGGCCGGCGGTTTAGGGGTTATTAGGTTTAGTTAGTGTCGGCGATGTTTGGGAACTACGGTTTAGGGGTTAATAGGTTTAGTTAGTGTCGGTGATGTTTGGGAACTGCAGTGTAGGGGTTAATAGTTTTAGGTAGTGTTGGCAATGTGGGGGGGTGCAGCTTAGGGGTTAATAGGTTTAGTTAGTGTTGGTGATGTCGGGGAACGAAGGTTTAGGGGTTAATAGCTTTATTTAGTGATTTAGTTAGTGTCGGCGATGTGGGGGTGTGTGGTTTAGGGGTTAATAGCTTTATTTAGTGTCTGCGATGTGGGTGGCGGCGGCAGTTTTAGATCATTTTGTTTCGGCTATCGCTGGCAAATTAGTTATGTTAAATTAAATCTTTTTTGTAGGATCCTTTTGTTTTTTCGGATCCATTCTTTATTTATATGCATTATTCTGTTCTAAACTTCAGAATAGAATAATGAATATGAATAAAGAATGGATCCGAAAAAACAAACAGATAAGAAAAAACGATTTAAGGCCGAAACGTAACTAAACTAATTTGCTGAAACGAAATTATTTATTTAACTAATGAAAACTAAACTAAACAAATTTCCCTAATTGGCCACTGCAGAGTAAGGTGACCTAAGTTACAACATGGCAGCTCCCATTGTTTTATAGACACTAAAGCTTTACACTTATTTTGTCACTATTTAAACAGCTAATGAAACTTTAAAAAAAATGCTACAGCATAGCAAAAACTGACCAAGGACTTGTTCACTGCTTAAAGGAGCAACAGCTGCCTTCCACTTAAATAGGCTACAGCTGGGACAAAATTTAAAGATATAGATACATTTAAATAATTATACCACTCTTGACCTATATATAAAATATATGTACAAAGTGCAGATAATATGGAATAACAATAATATGGGAAATATAATATGAATAAAAGTAACATCAAATTAAGAAAGTGCATATATAGTTGAGAATATATATATATACACACATATGGCAAAATGTAGAAAATGTACTTTTGCTATGTATCTATATCTTTAAATCAGCTGTAGCTCCTTTAAGCAGTGAACAAGTGCTTGGTAAGCACGAAACATGTCTGCTGCATGAGGAGCACAGCTTTTCTCCTTCTTGACATGGATGCTTTTATCTTATAGTCTTGGTCAGTTTTTGCTATGCTGTAGCCGGCTGTACTTTGCTATTCATCTGTTTTTACACATGAAGAATTAAAGTTTGGAACGTTTTAACTTATTGGCCTGTGTTGGGATTACTCCTTGTGTTGTGGATTACCTGTTTGCTTGGTGTAGAGGACGGATACGCTGCTGTTTTCCCACTGGCTCACGTGACACTCACGTCATCCCCATTCTCCTATGTGCCGTATACCGGAAGTACCATCAGATACGTCGAGGGTAAGAAAGAGCGCACTGCTTGTTTGTTGGTTTCTGCCCTATACTTAGCATTTATTTAGTGTTAAATGTCCCTTTAAGAACCACAGTGCATTAAAAATTAACCATCTGTAAATTGAACATCCATAGGGTTTATCTTCATGTCTCTTTACACAAAACTGTCCATTCACTTTTGCTGAATTTTTAAGTAGCATGTTATCAGGCTATGCAGCCAATCAAAAGCCATAACAACCATGCCATAGAGTCTTCAGTGTGCACTCTCCTGTGACCTCGCTGAGCAGAATAAGGCCTGAAGCTTTGACTCACTGCTGCTAACCTGTCCATCCCTTTATCTCTAACTCTAACTCCCTTTCTCTCTCTCCTTTCTTATCCCTGTCTACCTCACTCTACCTATCTTTCTCTCAACCTCAACCTCCCCCTACCTATCTTACTTTCTGCATCCCCCTCCCTATCTCTCTCTTCCTGCCCCACCCTATCTCTCTCAACCTCCCCCTTCCTATCTCTCTCAACTTCCCCCTTCATATCTCTCTCAACCTCCCTATCTCTCTCTATCTCTCTTGACCTCCCCCACCTATCTTTCTTTCTGCATCCCCCTCCCTAGCTTCCTCTCCCTTGCTAACCCTATCTCTCTCAACCCCCCTTCCTATCTCTCTCAACCCCCCTTCCTATCTCTCTTAACCTCCCCCTCCTTATCTCTCTCAACCTCCCCCTCCCTACCTCTCAACCTTCCCCTCTCTATCTCTCTCTCTGCCTCACCACCCTATCTCTCTCAACCTCCTCCTCCTCCCTATCTCTCACTGCCCCGTCCCTATCTCTCCCTCAACCTCCCCCTCCTAATTTCTCTCTGCCTCCCCTCCCTATCTCTCACTGCCCCCTCCCCATCTCTCTCTTGACCTCCCCCTCCTAATCTCTCTCTGCCTTGCCCTGACTATTTCTTTCTTTCTCCCCCTCCCTATCGCTCTCTCTGCCTCCCATTCCATATAACTCTTTCTACCTCTCCCTTACATACCTCCCTTGTTCTCTCTCTCTCCCTCCACTCTCTCACAATAGTCTCATTAGAAAGGTATGTTCAACGACTATCCTGTATTATATTTTTTTTTCTTTGCTGCGTTAATATGTTGTTATTTGTTGTAATTTAGCCATTAATTTATATGCATTCCTTAAAGCTTCTAAAATATTGACCTACAGCCCCCGCGTGTAAAGAAGTTGGTTATAACTAATTTATACTAAGCCTTTATAAAATTACTTTAAAGGGACAATTTGTATTGCTTAAAATGATAGATAATCCCTTTATTACACAACTAGTCCTAAAGCCCGTTCACACGGGCCATTTTTTGCAGTACAGCGGCCCCACCCCTTGCTCTCTCCTTCCCCCTCTCTTTTGCTCTCTCTCTCTCTCTCCCCCCTCTCTTTTGCTCTCTCTCTCTCCACCCTCTCTTTTGCTCTCTCTCTCTCCCCCTCTCTTTTGAGCTGTCTCTCTCCCCCCTCTCTTTTGAGCTCTCTCTCTCCCCCCTCTCTTTTGCGCTCTCTCCCCCTCTCTTTTGAGCTCTCTCTCTCCCCCCTCTCTTTTGAGCTCTCTCTCTCTCCCCCCTCTCTTTTGAGCTCTCTCTCTCCCCCATCTCTTTTGTGCTCTCTCCCCCCCTCTTTTGTGCTCTCTCCCCCTCTCTTTTGCGCTCTCCCCCCCCTCTCTTTTGCGCTCTCTCTCTCCCCCCTCTCTTTTTCACTCTCTCTCTTCCCCTCTCTTTTGCGCTCTCTCTCTCCCCCTCTCTTTTGCTCTTTCTCTCTCCTCCATCTCTTTTGCTCTCTCCCCCATCTCTTTTGCGCTCTCTCCCCCTCTCTCTCTCCCCTCTCTTTTGCGCGCTCTCTCTCCCCTTCTCTTTTGAGCTCTCTCTCCCCCCTTTCTTTTGCGCTCTCTCTCTCTCCCCCCTCTCTTTTGCACTTTCTCTCCCCCCATCTCTTTTGCGCTCTCTCTCCCCCCTTTCTTTTGAGATCTCTCTCTCCCCCTCTCTTTTGCGCTCTCTCTCTCTCCCCCTCTCTTTTGTGCTCTCTCTCTCCTCCATCTCTTTTGCGTTCTCTCTCCCCCATCTCTTTTGTGCTCTCTCCCCCTCTCTCTCTCTCCCCTCTCTTTTGCGCTCTCTCTCTCCCCCCTCTCTCTCTCCCCTCTCTTTTGCGCTCTCTCTCTCCCCCTCTCTTTTGCGCTCTCTCTCCCCTCTCTTTTGTGCTCTCTCTCCCCCCCTCTCTTTTGCGCTCTCTCTCCCCCTCTCTTTTGTGCTTTCTCTCCCCCTTCTCTTTTGCGCTCTCTCTCCCCCCTCTCTTTTGCGCTCTCTCTCCCCCCTCTCTTTTGCGCTCTCTCTCCCCCCTCTCTTTTGTGCTCTCTCTCCCCCCTCTCTTTTGCACTCTCTCTCCCCCCTCTCTTTTGCGCTCTCCCCCTCTCTTTTGCGCTCTCTCTGCCCCCTCTCTTTTGCGCTCTCTCTCCCCCCCCTCTCTTTTGCGCTCTCTCCCCCCTCTCTTTTGCACTCTCTCTCCCCCCTCTCTTTTGCGCTTTCTCCCCCCTCTCTTTTGCGCTCTCTCTCCCCCCTCTTTTGTGCTCTCTCTCCCCCCTCTCTTTTGCGCTCCCCCCCCCCTCTCTTTTGTGCTCTCTCTCTCCCCCCTCTTTTGCTCTCTATCTCTCCCCCTGTTGCTTTTTCTCTCTCTCCCCTTCTCTTTTGTGCTCTCTCCCCCCTCTTTTGCGCTCTCTCTCTCCCCCTCTCTTTTGCGCTCTCTCCCCCCTCTTTTGCTCTCTCTCTCTCCCCCCCTCTTTTGCTCTCTCTCTCCCCTTCTCTTTTGCGCTCTCTCCCCCCTCTTTTGCGCTCTCTCTCTCCCCCTTTCTTTTGTGCTCTCTCCCCCCTCTTTTGCTCTCTCTTTTCCTTCTCTTTTGCGCGCTCTCTCTCCCCCCTCTCTTTTGAGCTCTCTCTCTCTCCCCCTCTCTTTTGTGCTCTCTCTCTCCCCCCTCTTTTGCTCTCTCTCTCTCCCCCTCTTTTGCTCTCTCTTTTCCTTCTCTTTTGCGCTCTCTCTCTCCCCCCTCTCTTTTGAGCTCTCTCTCTCCCCCTCTCTTTTGCGCTCTCTCTCTCTCCCCCTCTCTTTTGTGCATGGCTAGATTTAGGTAATGTTGCAGGGTACCCTTTATTTGCTGCTTGTCCTCTCATTTGAGTTTGCCCATCAAGCAGAAGTCCTCGACACACATATTTTAATTTTAATAAATTCAATTTTTCCTGGGACCACAAAATCTATGGCACGTGACGCAGTGGGCTTGTGACTCCTGGCCCCTGGGCCACCAGTTGGCCACCCCTGATTTACAACATCTTCCAGGGATTACATACCTTATAGATTTCCTTTCTTCTGTTGGTGATTTAAGTTTCTGTTGTAGGTCAGCAATTACGGTATATAAATATCTTCTCCTATTGTGTTTTAAATCCAGAAAAGAACTGCAAATAGCAAAGATGTAACTACCTGCTAACTACAGAAAAGTCTGTGCTGTGCAGAAAAATAAACATTTACCTCTGTATATCATTTAGGGAAGGACTGCAAAGCACAACTTTTTTTAAACTGTTTAAAAAGTCCAAAACATTCCTTCATTTGTAAAGCAAATATTTGCTCCGGTGCCTCTACAAATATTCCAAACAAGCAGTTTCGATTACAGAGACACTTTGCAGCAGAGTCCCACCCCTTTATGGTTTACATAGCCCCACCTACTCCACAACAAGCTTATACAATTCTAGTAGTATGTTTTAGCCCTACTGATAGCTTAAAGTCATATTTCATCTTTTAATGATTGAGATAGAGCATGTCATTTTAAAATTCACTTCTACTGAGAAATGTTATTTGTTCTCTTTGATACCTTTGTTGAAAATAATATGTTCATATCTTCAGCAGCAATACACTGGTGATTGGTGGTTATGCACATTAGTTTTTTTTATCATTGGCTCACCAGATGTGTTCAGCTAGCACCCAGCAGATGACTTTAACTATGTGTTTAATCTCATTTCATGGTTTAAACACATAGTTATATGTAAAAGTAGAAACAGAATACAGGTAGCCCTCAGTTTACGCCGGGGTTAGGTTCCAGAAGGAATGGTTGTAAAACGAAACTGCTGTAAATTGAAACCCAGTTTATAATGTAAGTCAATGGGAAGTGATTGAGATAGGTTCCAGGCCCCTCTCAAAATTGTCATAAGTAACACCTAAAACATTATTTTTAAAGCTTTGAAATGAAGACTTTAAATGCTAAACAGCATTATAAACCTTATAAAATAATCACACAACACAGAATATATAATTAAACTAAGTTAAATGAACAAAAACATTTGCTAAACAACATTATAAACCTAATAAAATAATCACATAATTTTTTCTGCAAACAGTTCTTTCTATGCATTCCAATCTGGACTGATTTATAGACAGGAAGATCTTGTTCCTTTGAAATTTGCTCGATAGCTCAGGTCTGGTTAAACTGATTAATTTCAGCTTGCTTGGCTTTGCTGCAACACAAGCGGATAGCTCCACCTACTGGCTATTTTAATAAATGCACTGCTTCTCAATGCTTTTCAATAGCAGTCACATGACTGGAAAAAAAGGTTGTTATTCTGAAACGGTGTAAATTGAACCGTTGTAAAACGAGGGCCACCTGTAATATACAATACGGATATGGACTCCCCTCTGGTCTCAGAACCGCTGCCTTCCCACAGTCTCTCCCAAAGGCTGTTCAATCGATATGTGTGTGAAGAAGGAGGCACTGGTTCACTGTGTAGACCCCACAGTTTCTTCAAACTCGTATCAGAGTATAGTGGCTTCTGTTCCTGATTAAAGATATCACATTGGTGTGTTGCATCCATACAGAATAATACAAAGTGTAGATACTCACAGAGTAGTTTAGGATAGACGGCTCCTTTGGGTTCAAGGAAATGTTCACCAGCTTTTATATATCAAAAAGCAGCTTTATTATTACCAACTAGTGATGTCGCGAATAGTTCCCGGCGAACACAGCATGTTCGCATTCGCCTCGGCGGGCGAACATATGCAATGTTCGATCCGCCCCCTATTCATCACCATTGAGTAAACTTTGACCCTGTACCTCACAGTCAGAAGACACATTACAGCCAATCAGCAGCAGACCCTCCCTCCCAGACCTTCCCACCTCCTGGACAGCATCCATTTTAGATTCATTTGGAAGCTGCATTCTTAGTGAGAGGAGGGACAGTGTAGCTGCTGCTGATTTAATAGGGAAATCGATAGCTAGGCTAGTGTATTCAGTGTTAGGACTCATCTGATCTCTGCTGTAAGGACAGCACCCCAAAAAGCCCTTTTTAGGGCTAGAACATCAGTCTGCTTTTTTTTCTCTGTGTAATCTAATTGCAGTTGCCTGCCTGCCAGCGTGTGTGTCAGGCTCACAGCGTATACTGTGCCCACTTGCCCAGTGCCACCACTCATATCTGGTGTAACAGTAGTGTACATTTAAAAAAAAAAAAACACTTTTTTGACTGTGAAATAATAGCAGACAGCTGCCAGTACCCAAGACGGCCGCCAATAAGGCAGATGGGGAGGGTTAGAGAGCTGTTTTGGGGGGGATCAGGGAGGTTGGGGGCTAAGAGGGGATGCTACACCACAGCATATGTAAATATACTAAAAAAATTTTTTTTTAAAAAAAAACCCTTTTATTTTAGTACTGGCAGACTTTCTGCCAGTACTTAAGATGGCGGGGACAATTGTGGGGTGGGGGAGGTAAGGGAGCTGTTTGGGAGGGATCAGGGGGTCTGATGTGTCAGGTGGGAGGCTGATCTCTACACTAAAGCTAAAATTAACCCCTGCAAGCTCCCTACAAACTACCTAGTTAACCCCTTCACTGCTAGCCATAATACACGTGTGATGCGCAGCAGCATTTAGCGGCCTTCTAATTACCAGAAAGCAACGCCAAAGTCATATATGTCTGCTATTTCTGAACAAAGGGTATCCCAGAGAAGCATTTACAACCATTTGTGCCATAATTGCACAAGCTGTTTGTAAATAATTTCAGTGAGAAACCTAAAATTGCGAAAAAATTTAAGTTTTTTTTAAATTTGATCGCATTTGGCGGTGAAATGGGGGCATGAAATATACCAAAATGGGCCTAGATCAATACTTTGGGTTGTCTACTACACTACACTTAAGCTAAAATTAACTCTATAAGCTGCCTACATGCTCCCTAATTAACCCCTTCACTGCTGGGCATAAAACACGTGTGGTGCGCAGTGGCATTTAGCAGCCTTCTAATTACCAAAAAGCAACGCCAAAGCCATATAAGTCTGCTATTTCTGAATAAAGGGGATCCCAGAGAAGCATTTACAACCATTTATGCCATAATTGCATAAGTTGTTTGTAAATAATTTCTGTGAGAAACCTAAAGTTTGTGAAAAAGTGAACACATTTTTTTTTTATTTGATCGCATTTGGCGGTGAAATGGTGGCATGAAATATACCAAAATGGGCCTAGATCAATACTTTGGGTTGTCTACTACTCTACACTTAAGCTAAAATTAACTCTACAAGCTGCCTACATGCTCCCTAATTAACCCCTTCACTGCTGGGCATAAAACACGTGTGGTGCGCAGTGGCATTTAGCAGCCTTCTAATTACCAAAAAGCAACGCCAAAGCCATATAAGTCTGCTATAATGGCATGTCTGGCACACAGTGTTGGGGCAAGGGTCCATCTGACCACTGATACCTGGTCTGCAAAGCATGGTCAGGGCAGGTATATCACCTAGGTGTGAGTGGAGTAAGTAGAGCGCTGGAAACAGTGATTCCAAACACCTCACAGTAAATAAGTCCTTCAGACTAATTTTGTGTTTATACGAAAAAGGGGGAGTGGGGCGTGAGGGCGCTAGTGAAAGCTTAAGAAATCTAATTAGTGAATATTTAACACAATGTGTGTCTGTGTAGTCAATGTCTGCTCGACTGATTACTCTGAATATATAAAACCAATTTCTATCAGTGTGTATTTATATGAGTATTGAGTTATAGTTTGTGTTGTATAACGTTTTAAGATATAGTATGACCATTTATCATGATTTATAAAAATGTGAATGAAGTGCACTGTGTGATAAATCTTGTGCACCCAAAATTCTTTGATTATTAATATACAATACTATATAGAATCAATGCTACTCCTGAAAATTTCATACGTCTTAGATTTTGTATTTCAAAATGTGTTAACTTACAAATTCTAAATATACCGATGTTCAAAAGTATCTAAATTCAAATACTCTATAGGTATCTCTATTTCATACAAATATATACCAAAAAACCGAAGAGGAGAATAAATCTTAATAAAAGTTATTTATTATAACAATATAAAATCAGATTTGATAAAGGGACGTCTCCCCAAAATGTAAAAAATAAAAACTAATATCTAATAACAATGGAATCTAAATCCCTAATAATTTCTTGCAACTCTGTATAACAAGGGAGTCTTTGCAATCAGATTTCTAAGAATTTCCAATTGCCGTATTTTCTTGACAGAAATATTTCTTGTTATGGCAATTTAAAGTTGTTACAAAGTCAGTAAGGTTGTATAGTATGCAGTCCCAGACTTAGCGGTTCAAAGTAAGGCTAGATGAATGTTATGATACTTAGCGTATGAGTTACCTTCTCCCTTACAGCCGGTTCAGTCACTGCTGTTTTCCTCAATGCGACTGCAAACTCAGACTCGCCGCGTGTAGTCGGCGTCTGACGTCACTGCCTGGTCTTTGATCTTCTGAATCCGTTACTAAGTAACAATCAAAGTCTGGCATCAACTATAAATATCTACACTCAGGACTCACAAGTATCTTGATAAAGCTCTGAATAAGAGCGAAACGCGTCGACCCTTGTGACCCTTGGTGGCTTCCAGTGATTCCTGTGACCCTCAGTGGTACTAAGTGACTCTTCAAAAAGCTTTTATTCTAAGCAATTGGAAAACTGTTATGACAGTATAACCCGGGTTATTTCCACTACTAACAACTACCACATAACATCTTTCAAGCATCCCTTTCCTGCGTGTACAACACTAAGTGCAGGATCTTGTTGGAACACAGAGGCTCTGAAAAGTTAAAGAGCCAAATTGTTACTTAGTAACGGATTCAGAAGATCAGAAGATCAAAGACCAGGCAGTGACGTCAGACGCCGACTACACGCGGCGAGTCTGAGTTTGCAGTCGCATCGAGGAAAACAGCAGTGACTGAACCGGCTGTAAGGGAGAAGGTAACTCATACGCTAAGTATCATAACATTCATCTAGCCTTACTTTGAACCGCTAAGTCTGGGATTGCATACTATACAACCTTACTGACTTTGTAACAACTTTAAATTGCCATAACAAGAAATATATCTGTCAAGAAAATACGGCAATTGGAAATTCTTAGAAATCTGATTGCAAAGACTCCCTTGTTATACAGAGTTGCAAGAAATTATTAGGGATTTAGATTCCATTGTTATTAGATATTAGTTTTTATTTTTTACATTTTGGGGAGACGTCCCTTTATCAAATCTGATTTTATATTGTTATAATAAATAACTTTTATTAAGATTTATTCTCCTCTTCGGTTTTTTGGTATATATTTGTATGAAATAGAGATACCTATAGAGTATTTGAATTTAGATACTTTTGAACATCGGTATATTTAGAATTTGTAAGTTAACACATTTTGAAATACAAAATCTAAGACGTATGAAATTTTCAGGAGTAGCATTGATTCTATATAGTATTGTATATTAATAATCAATGAATTTTGGGTGCACAAGATTTATCACACAGTGCACTTCATTCACATTTTTATAAATCATGATAAATGGTCATACTATATCTTAAAACGTTATACAACACAAACTATAACACAATACTCATATAAATAAACACTGATAGAAATTGGTTTTATATATTCAGAGTAATCAGTCGAGCAGACATTGACTACACAGACACACATTGTGTTAAATATTCACTAATTAGATTTCTTAAGCTTTCACTAGCGCCCTCACGCCCCACTCCCCCTTTCAGGTATATCACCTACACTGCGCACTGTGAAGCGGGTGTAACCCTTACACTACCTGATCGATACAACATCATACCTGATGTTTTAAAGCACGTTATTCCAAACAATTTAGGAATGTTAGGTTATTTATGCCCTTTATGGATTAAAACCAGACTCTGCATCAACTATGTAATTTTCCATGGGAGTTTTGCCATGGATCCCCCTCCGGCATGCCACAGTCCAGGTGTTAGTGACCTTGAAACAACTTTTCCATCACTATTGTGGCCAGAAAGAGTCCCTGTGGGTTTTAAAATTCGCCTGCCTATTGAAGTCTATGGCGGTTCGCCCGGTTCACCCGTTCGCAAACTTTTGTGGAAGTTCGCGTTCGCCGTTCGCGAACCCAATTTTTTAGGTTCGTAACATCACTATTACCAACGCGTTTCAATGGCTTACACCGTCTTTATCAAGAGCTTTCAAAAGTAATATTGCTTACAAGAGTTGCACCGTTTGTATATAGAATATGTAACAGCGCATTTAGTTCTATTGTTTGTACTTGCGCTAATTTATAATTTCCGCATAATATGTACTAAACTATTTAAAAAAAAAAAGTTGTGTTTGTACTAGTTATTTGTGCCTGACTCCTTATGCTGATGTCAGTAGGAGAGCAACATCACTTGAGCTCAGAACTGGTAATCAGCAGCTTCGGAGCCTACCTAGGTATCCTTTTCAACAAAGAATAGCAAGAGAACAAAACAAATTAGATAACAAATAATCCCATTGTTGAATACACACTACACGCTGTGGAGCCAATTATGAGTGAAGGGTGTGTCTGCACAGGCCTATCAGAAGTGCTGGTCGTGGGAAACAGATCTCCTCCCATCTGGATGTACGTCAGCGCTCTTACGATTGGGGCTAACTTCCACTGATCGAAGGAAACGTCTGTGTGGTCCGATTAGGAGTGGATCCTGGATTGGGGAATAGAAACCTCCTCCCCTGAAAGCGTAAAATTTACCTCATATAATTAAGGTGAACCTTTAGGCTTCCTTTGATTTTTTTAGTTTTATCTCCTTGATGTCATATATATATATATGTATAAATAAAAAGAGCATATTTTTCTATGTGAAGAACATTGGAATGTGAATTATTTATATTTTCTTGTTGGGTTAGCGCATTTGAGAAAATGGGATTGGGATTGCATGCGAGTAGGGTGTTAGGTTTTTTCCCCAAACTTTTTTTTGCTCCATTGACTTCTATGGGGGAATAGGTTAACGCACACGCAATATTCTAAATTCAGATTTTTGCATGCATCAGGATATTTTACAAGTGAAAACTTTTTATTTTTAACTTGTAATGCATGCGCTACCCGATGCGTGCAAAAGCTTACTTCTAGTGGAGTTAGCTCAAGAAAAGGATAAAAGTGATAAATAGAGCTCCACTTGTAATATAGCCCATAGTGCTGCAGATACACGTGCACACTCCTGAACTCACCTTCATGTTTTTAGGGATAGTTCTAGACTTTGCGAGGCCTTAGACGAAACTTAAACATGAGGCCCCACTGATGCCAATAATAGAAAAAATGCAAGCAATAGAAATTAACTGTATAAATTGCAAATGACAAGCCATTAAATCCTATGAACTTACAATTCACAGTTTCTAGAATTGTATTTGTCTCATAACCAATTATTCTTTAGTCAAATATCTATAGACAAACATAGGGTATAGATAAAATGTGTGCAGCTGCACGTATGTAAATATGAAATAAATCTGTTAACGAAGGTTCTAAAGAAAAATGAATCAATCAGTTTACAACATATTATCCCCCCAGTCCCCCTGTAATATATTATGCCCAACCCGCACAGGCATAATACATTATGCGCCCCCAGACCCGCTTCAGTAAATTATGCCCCCAGCAATAAATTATGCCTCCCAGGACATGCGCCCCCAACAATAAATCATGCCCCCAGTCCCCCTGTAATAAATTATAATTATACCCCTAGCCCCCCCTGTAATAAATGATGCCCCCTTCAATAAATTATGCCCCCCAGCCTCCCTGTAATAAATTATGCCCCCAGCTCCCTGAAAGAAATTATGCCCCCAGCCCGCCTTCAATAAATTATGCTTCCCCCATGAAGTCTGTGATTATATTATTAGCCTTAAGAAAGAAAAAAAACTTTTACTTACCATCTATCCTTCCGACGGTGAACTCCTCCTTTAGCTTCAGATCCTCGTGCGGTGGATGGGGGGGGTGACGCATGCAATGTTACTCCTCATTGGCTGGCAGACAGAGAAGCTGATTGGATAAACTCTGTGAGGAAACTGAGTAATCAAATCAGAGAGGGAGTGTGACAGGGCTCTTAACGCTGCCTGCGTACAGCACCATTAAGGTCCCCTGTCACATCAAATGCAAACTAAAGAGATAGGCAAATAAGGTGGCCGCGAGGCCCCTGTGAGCACGAGGCCTTAGGCGACCGCCTAATTTGCCTAATTAAAGAGCCGCCTCTGCATGCTTTTACAGAAAGGATAACAAGAAAATGTTATAATAGAAATAGATTGAAAAGTTGTTGAAAATTGTATTTTCTATCTGAATCATGAAAAAAAATGTTGGTTTTTATGACCCTTTAAAGTTGGCTGACAGGAGGAGAGATCCTATAAGCTGCAATCAGGGCAGCTTTTGTTAGTTGTTTTGACATAATCTTGGACAAAATGATGCAGCAAAAAGAGTAAAAATACCTTTAATATCTAATCTAGATTATATTTCTATAGCAGTTCATCATTCAAAATAATAGTAAATTAATTCAGATTGCAGTGCTGACTTATGTGCTAAATTAAATGCAATACAATAGAATACAATACAATAGAATAGTAAATAATGGAAAATATAACAGAAAAAATATAATAGTAGATAAATCATTTAAAGAGTCATGAAACCCCAATTTTTCTTTCATAATTAAAGGGATACAAACCCCCCATTTTTTTTCTTTCATGATTCAAATAGAGCATGCAATTTTAAGCAACTTTCTAATTTTCTCCTATTATCAATATTTCTTTGTTCTTTTACTATCTTTATTTAAAAAGCAGGAATAGAAAGCTTAGGAGCCGGCCCATTTTAGATTCAGCACCCTGGATAGTGCTTGCTTATTGGTGGCTACATTTAGCCACCAATAAGCAAGTGTAACCCAGGTTCTGAACCAAAAATGGGCCAGCTCCTAAGCTTTACATCCTGTTTTTTAAATAAAGATAGCAAGAGAACGAAGAAAAATTGATAATTTACTTCTATTATCTAATTTGCTTTATTCTTTTGGTATTGTTTGTAGAAGGAGCAGTAATTCACCACTGGGAGTTAGCCAAAAGCCAATAACAAGAGGCATAGATGTTCAGCCACCAGGTATACTTTGCAAACAATATGAAAAATAAAATGATACTATACAACACTATGCACTATATGTGTAGATGTAATATTCTCAGATGATCTTCCTTGTAGCACAAAGACAATGGAAAGATACTGTCATAGTGTAAAACTGTTATAAAAAATTCCCTTTAAAAACAGGTTTACACTATGAGCGTTTCTTTCCAATTTCTTTGTGATACAAGGAAGATCTTCTGAGAATATTCCATCTACACATGGTGTATGGTGTTGTATAGTATCATTTTATTTTTTATATTTGTTTACTGGTTGTATTTTCTAATACTGATTATACTATTACTATTTATGTTTTCATTTTTATACTTTTCAACAAGAGACACAAAGTGAACAAAACAAATTAAACAATAAAAATCAATTGGAATGTTTAAAATTGCATGCTCTATCTGAATTATGAAAGAAAAAAAATGACGTTTCATTTTCCTTGAATTTTATAGCAAGTCGAGCATATTGCTTATCATGGCCAATCACCATTTTTTATCTGAGCAATTACAAACTGACAGAAACAAACTCCTCCTTTCAGATGACTGGGAACCTCATTGTCTTTGAAAGGAAAACATTTTCTGGATAAGCAACAAGCATATTCAGAAGAATGTTTGACAATGGCTTTTTCCCACATAGCAGTAGCCAATGCACTTCCGGTTCCAAAAGTTATCTCCAAATTCTGCATGCATTTTTTTAGACATGTGATGTAGACAAAGAACAGCTGTCCTTTGCTTGGGTAACCAGCCAGGATGGAAGTCTTCATCAAAAGTAAGTTTGCACGTCCAGTGCTTTTGATCATCTCTTTGGTTATTTTGTTTAACTTGTACGCATCCCATTTTTCAAATCTGGAAGCTTCAATAAAAATTGGGGAAAAACTTAGTGGAAGGCATAAAAACCAAGCATAGTACGTGAAACATGAGAAAACAAATGCCATTAAAAGCAGAGCGAAAAGGAGACCAAATGTTATTGATAATAATACTATTACCATTTTAGAATTAAAGATGCTATTAAAAGTGGGGGTTGCATTGAGTATCCGAATGGCTTCCTTGTACAAATCAGAGTCTTTTACAACTGCTTTGAGTGAGTCAGGGACAGAGGCATCAGAAAATATTATATTATTAGCTTCCAGATCATTTTTATTTACTGCAGCCAACGTGAGCAGGGACTTCCCATTGTAGAGAATGGATGACTGGTAATGAAACATAACGTCTTCATCAGATTCTGGCTCATTTCCATTTAAAATGGCATTGATAAGTTTCTCAAAGAACTGGTCATCTTCAGCATCTATGTAAGTAAAGTGGCTGAGATGCAGAGGCACTGGGCAAGGTTTCAACATAATGGGAACAATGGCTTTGTGCCCCAAACAGTCCTTGAACATGGAGAGGTTGGTCTCAAAGAGACACCAGTTGCTGCGCACAAAATCCGGACTCAGCACTACCAAGATTTTTTTACTTTTTTGGATGCAGTCAATCATATTATCTATGATAGTCCTTCCAGGGATAAAGTCTCTCTCATGATAGCAAATCTGAAGACTTGGCAACATCTTCTCGAGTTTATGGATAAGACCAATGACCCAGATTGAATCTCTGCTGCTGTAGCTGATGAATATATGGTATCTCTCATCCATGGTTAGAGAAGGGGCAGTCTGATACAGGACATGTTCTGGGCTCTCTGAGACTTCCATGTTGTCATCATCCAACCCTAGATCACCCAAGTAGCATGCCATTATCTCCGAATTACGCACGGATATTATGCTTTATATAAATTGGACTGGAGCTGTGATGAAATAGTAGAAATACATGTGAGAAATATAACAACGGCATAAAAAAAAAATAACAATTCTCTAACAGATATTATAGATACTGGCCAGATTACAAGTGGTGCGCTAATGATAGAGCAGGACGCGATATGCGATATTGCTGGACCACAATGACATTAGTGAGCAACTTGATATTACAAGTCCATTGTAAAGCACGTTTACCAGAAAAGGGTTAGCGCAGAAGACATCGCTCTAGCGCAATCTATGCTTTCAATTGATATCGTGATCATGAACGCGCTAATTTGCGCTCATATTACAAGTTAGTTTGCGCTCGTGCGAAAGCTGAAAGTGCACTAAAATATTTAGCGCAACTTGAGACCTGGGCCTCTATTTATGAAGCTCCGTAAGGAGCTTGAAGGCCTCTGTTTCTGGCGAGTCTTCAAACTCATCAGAAACAGCAGTTATGAAGCAGCGGTCACAAGGACCGCTGCTCTATAACGCTGTCCACCTGCTTTGAGCAGGCGGACAGACATCGCCGGAAATCAACCCGATTGAGTACGATCGGGTTGATTGACACCCTCTGCTGGCGGCCGATTGGCCGCGAGTCTGCAAGGGGCAGCGTTGCACCAGCAGCTCTTGTGAGCTGCTGGTGCAATGGTAAATGCAGAGAGCGTATTGCTCTCCGCATTCAGCGAGGTCTTGTGGACCTGATCCGCGGTTTCGGATCAGGTCCGCAAGACCTTGTTAAATATGGGCCATGAAGTAAAGTGTAAGGGTTAAAAAAAAGTTGTACAAAACACACAAAAAAAAAATCAAGTATTACACACATATATACACTTTCTATTAAAAATATATAATTTAAAAGGGTACAGTCAAAACTAAACTTTTATGATTCAGATAGAGAATGCAATTTTGCACAAGTTTCCAATTTACTTCTGTTACCAAATTTGCTTTGTTCTCTTGGTATCTATTATTGAAGAGTAAAACTAGGTAGGCTCATAAGAGCTCAGGAGTGTGCACATGTCTTTAGTACTCTATGGTATCCGTGTTTTGCAACATTGTATAACAAAGCTACAAATTCTCCTGAGCTCTTTTGAGTCTACCTAGTTTTACTCTTCAATGAAATATACCAAGAAAACAAAGCAAATTTGATAACAGAAGTACATTGGAAACTTAAAATTGCATGCTCTATCTCAATCATGAAAGTTTAATTTTGACTTTACTGTCCCTTTAAGGGATGTGATATATGGCAAGGTGTTTGACTGGAAAGGGCTCCAAAGTATATATATATATATATATATATATATATATATATATAAATAAAAATATGTGTGTGCGGCGTGTGTGTGTGTAAGTATATATTTGTATGCATGTGTTCTTATGTGTTTTGATGTATAAATATGTATGTGCACACATACATATATACACATATAAACACCTGTGTATATATATATATATATATATATATATATATATATATATATATATATATATATATATACAGTGAAAACTGTCCAAGACGGACTCTGTATAACACGGAAACCTGTCCATGTCGGAAATATCCCTTCGTCCCGGCGCTTAGTGTATACTTTCATTGTTTTACTACCTGGATAAGCCGGAAACTGTCCAATGCGGAAACGGAATGTGTTCACAGTGTTAATTGCATATACATTTGGTTCACTTACCTGGATAAGCCGGAAAATGTAATGCGGAAGGGTGTGGCAACGCTGGAACGGAAGTGAGGTGGAAACGAGACGACGGAACAGACGCTGCCACGGAAGTGATGTGAGGACGCAGAAACGGAAGTGGTGTGGGAAGGAAGCGGAAAGGGTGTTGTAAGGACACTGAAACAGAAGTGGTGTGGGAAGGAAGCAGAAGGGGTGTTGTAAGGATGCTGAAACGGAAGTGGTGTGGGAAGGAAGCAGAAGGGGTGTTGTAAGGACGCTGAAACGGAAGTGGTGTGGGAAGGAAGCATAAGGGGTGTTGGAAGGACGCTGAAACGGAAGGGGTGTTGGGACGGATGCTGAAACTTAAGAGGTGGGAATGGCTCCTAGAAAGTGCAACACTCTTACTCTCGCTGCGAAAGTTAAAGTTATTGAGGCCTACACAAAAGATAAGTTATCTGTAAAACAAAGCGTTGAGAAATTTAAGTGTGGCAAAACGCAAATTCATGAAGCTATCAAAAATAAAGAGAAAATCATGGAAGAATGGTTAGCTGGCAATGGTGAAATGAAGAGGAAAGTGAAGGCAACTGGAAATGAAGATTTAAACAAGCTCCTGTGGGAATGATTTGTAGCCGCATGCTCTAAAAACGTACCAATTTCTGGTCCTATACTACAAACACAAGCCCTCGAACTAGCCAAAGAATTAGGCAAAACAGATTTTGAGGCATCTAATGGCTGGTTGGAAAGTTTTAAAAGGAGGCATTGCATTGTATGGAATGAAATATGTGGAGAAGCAAAGGATGTAGATCAAGCAACTGTTAGCCAATGGGAAGAAAAGCTCAAAATGCTTAAGGAACCATACGCTACAAAATATATCTACAATGGCGATGAAACTGGCCTATTCTTTAGGTTGCTACCTTCAAAAACTCTAGCTGTTACACGTGAAAAATGCACAGGAGGAAAGTTATCCAAGGAAAGATTGACGGTGTTCCTCTGTGGAAACATGGATGGGAGATTGGAGAAGCCTCTTGTGATTGGTAAGGCAGTAAAGTCACGTTGCTTCAAAAACATAGAAACTACACAGCTTCCCGTTATTTGGCGTGCAAAAAAAAAAAAGCCTGGATGTCAGCAGAACTAATGTCTGAATGGCTCAGGATTTTTGACAGAAAAATGAAGAGAGAAGGTCATAAAGTCATCCTGTTGTTGGATAACGCTACCTGCCATCCGCATCTGAAACTTAGCAATGTAGCTGTAATTGTACTGTATTTAGAAGAGTTTAAGTTTGTGTACTGTATTACTGTAATTGTGAACCAAGTTGATGCAACAATTACAGTTAATCTTTTACCGGTAATAATGTTCAGTACTGTTCCATTTTCTGTTAGAATAAAAAAGTACTTTAGTACAGAACTGTAAAAATAAATCCAGATACAGTACTGTACAGTACAGGTGTACACTAAAAAATAAAAAGCATGTACATGTAGAGTACAGTATTGTACCTGTATTTTTATTTTTACAGTATTTTACTGAACATGTTATTTAAAATGTTTGCATAAGGTGTGATTACTGTACCTGTATTTGGGGGAATTGTGCACAATAGATACTGCACCTGTAGATGTTGTTGTACTGCATACTGTACAGTTTAGAAGACTTAAAGTTTGTGTACTGTATTACTGAACAGTAATTGATGCAACAAATAATCTTTTAATACAGTATTGTACTGTGTTTGTATACAATTTATGTTTTCTCACCCATTTTCTGTGTTAGAGAAAAAAAGGTAATCCAGATAAAAACAAAATAAAAGACTGTAATGATTAAGCAGAAAAATTGTACTGTCTTTGTTACTTGCATGCAAGAAAAACAAGAAATTGATTCTGATTAGGGATGCACTGATATTGGTACTTTATGGTATAGTGCTGATCCTGAGCATTTGCGCCAAAATGCTCTGATACCAGAACTGACAGTCAGAGGGAGACCTGCAATGCCGCGAGGGAACATGGAAACGGCTTCCCAGCCAATCAGGAAACTGGACGGCAGGAATCCAGTCCTATGCTCCCTTGCGGCACTGCAGGTCAGACTGGCTTCATGACCAATACAGTAACATTATTCTGCCATTTTTGAATTTGCACATGTCAAAAGATGCTCCATCAGTTACTAACTGTATAAGATGGAAACCTGTCCAAGACGGAAAATTTCTGTTGTCCAATGCCATTCCGTCTTACGCAGGTTTCACTGTATATATATATATATATATACACACACACACATATATATATATTTACGTATATATATATATATATATATATATATATTTATGTTTATATATATTCCCTATTGAGCCCCTCCCAGTCAAACACCCTGAAACATAAAATATCATTAAACAATTTTTATATGTTTTGAATAGCAATACTGGAAATTCCTATATTCCTATTGGCTGATTTTCAATTTGAAAATTAAAATCAGCCAATAAAAATGCAAGGGTACCCCTATATAAAGGGGGTACCTTGTATTCACAATTCAGTGTGAGGCGGGTGACCGCATGAAGAGGACGTCAGGGACGGAAGATTCAAATATAAGAAGAAAAGAAGATAGACGAAGATAGAAGACTGCCGCTGGGATGAATATGGGACACTGCTACTGCCATGAAGATGAACTTGATGAAGTTTGTTGAGTACCATCTTTGGGGTTTATTAATAGGCTTTTTTGGGTAATTTTTTTTTTAAAATAGGGTTTTTTTTTGGGCAGCAAAACAGATAAATGCCCATTTTCAAGCCAATTTTTAGAGTAGGTTTTTTAGATAGCCTTTTTTGAGGGGTGGGTGGGTTACTTGCAATGTAGAACAGGGTATTATTATTATTTTTGTCCAAAAGAGGGACAGTATACACTCATTTTCATATAACTGCATGTAATAGACATTACTATAAAGAATAAGATGCACAGATACTGATATAAAAATCCAGTATAAAACTGTTTAAAAACTTACTTAGAAGCTCTCAGTTTAGCTCTGTTGAAAAGGTAGCTTGAAAGCCCACTGCAAGTGGGAAATAAGACCCTCCCCCCTTCATTTGCATATGAAAAGACCCTTTACACAAACAGGAGCAAGCTGGAGAAGGAGGTAGCTGACGGTATTCACATAAAACTTTGGGACTTGGTTAGGAGTCTGAAAATCAGATCAATGTTATTTAAAAATAAGCAAAACTATACATTTAAAAAAAAATAAAAAAATTATGGGCTATATAAATAGATCATCTACAAAACATTTATGCAAAGAAAAAAATGAATGTATAATGTCCCTTTAATCACCATAGGGCAATGCCCTACAAAAAGCCATTCTAAGGGCTATAGCTATAGTGGGGAATTAGTTTTAGAATAGGCCTAATTGTTTTTGTTTTTTCTGCAATGGTAGGTTTTTTTATTTTTTTGTAATGGTAGCTTTTTTCTTCTTAAAAGGGAAGAGTCCACAGCTGCATTCATTACTTTTGGGAATTCAGAACCTGACCACCAGGAGGAGGCAAAGGCACCCCAGCCAAAGGCTTAAATACCTCCCCCACTTCCCTCATCCCCCAGTCATTATTTGCCTTTTGTCACAGGAGGTTGGCAGAGAAGTGTCGGATGTTCGAGATAGTCTCTTATGGAGGGTAGTACTCTTCGCAATGGGACTGGAGTTTTAAGTAATCCTGTCAGCCTCTCAGTGAGAGCATGGATGAAAGTTAGAGTCCGGAGATGCAGTGAGAGTCTTTCTGCGAAACCATCCCGACTCATATTAACAGCTCCTTGGTAATCAGCGTTGACGAGTTTCGCTGCCTACCTTTCTTCACTCAAGTCCATGTCAGAAGCGAGGCTACTATCTGTCACATTTGAAGGGCCGTGTTCCTGTTCCATGGCGTAGATTCCGGTAAGATTGTTTAATTTTATTTCAATATGAGATGTATTGTTAAAGGGACAGTCTACCATAGAATTGTTATTGTTTTAAAAGATAGATACAGGTGGCCCTCGTTTTACAACGGTTCAATTTACACCGTTTGTATTGAAAAGCATTGAGAAGCAGTGCATTTATTAAAATAGCCAGTAAGTGGAGCTGTCCGCTTGTGTTGCAGCAAAGCCAAGCAAGCTGAAATTAATCAGTTTAACCAGACCTGAGCTATCGAGTAGATTTCAAAGGAACAAAATCTTCCTGTCTATAAATCAGTCCAGATTGGAATGCATAGAAAAAAACTGTTTGCAGAAAAATGCAAGTGAAGTCTGTTGTGTGATTATTTTATTGGGTTTATAATACTGTTTAGCAAATGTTTTTGTTCATTTAACTTGGTTTAATTTTATATTCTGTGTTGTGTGATTATTTTATTAGGTTTATAATGCTGTTTAGCATTTAAAGTCTTCATTTCAAAGCTTTAAAAATAATGTATTAGGTGTTACTTATGACAATTTTGAGAGGGGCCTGGAACCTAACTCCCTCACTTCCCATTGACTTACATTATAAACTGGGTTTCAATTTACAACGGTTTTGATTTACAACCATTCCTTCTGGAACCTAACCCCGGTGTAAACTGAGGGCTACCTGTAATCCCTTTATTACCGATTCCCCAGTTTTGCATAACCAACACAGTTATATTAATATACTTTTTACCTCTGTGATTACCTTGTATCTAGGAACCTTCTTCCAGCCCCCGGTCACATGACTGTGACTTTTTATTATCTATTGTCTTAAATTTAGCATTGTTTTGTGCTAAATCTTAAATAACCCCCTGTGCCTGAACACAGTGTTATCTATATGGCCCACGTGTACTTTCTGTCTCTTTGTGTTGAAAAGAGATTTAAAAAGCATGTGATAAGAGGCAGCCCTCAAAGGCTTAGAAATTAGCATATGAGCCTACCTATGTTTAGTTTCAACTAAGAATACAAAGAGAAAAAAGCAAATTTGATGATAAAAGTAAACTGGAAAGTTGATTAAAATTAAAAGTCCTATCTGAATAATGAAAGTTTAATTTATACTAGACTGTCCCTTTAAAGAAACAAGGTAGGGTCCCAATGGACTCCTTTTATCTTAACTGAGGAATCATGGGCCATGGGTTAATATCTCCTGAGGGGGGTTATTGAACAGGGGGGACTTTAATCATAAGAAACATAGAAACATAGATATTGACGGCAGATAAGAGCCATAGGCCCAGCAAGTCTGCCCGATATTACCTAATAGTGTAAACTTATCTAGTTTGTAGGATAGCCTTATGCTTGTCCCATGCATTTTTAAAATCCCCCACAGTGTTTGTCGCTACTACCTCTTGAGGAAGCTTATTCCATAAATCAATCACTCTTTCTGTAAAGAAGTGCTTCTTCAAATTACTCCTAAATCTACTACCCTTTAGCTTGAGATCATGACCCCTTGTTCTTGAATTTTCCATTTTATGTAAAATACCCACAGCCTCAGTTTTACTAAGCCCTTTAATGTACTTGAAAGTTGCTATCATATCACCTCTTTCCCTTCTCTCCTCTAAGCTATACATATTTAGGTAATTGAGCCTATCCTGGTAAGTTTTATTCTTTAGACCATGTACCATTTTGGTAGCCCTCCTTTGCACAGATTCAAGTTTGTTAATATCCTTCTGAAGATATGACCTCCAGAACTGCACACAATACTCAAGATGAGGCCTAACTAATGATCTATAAAGTGGCATAAGAACCTTAATATTTCTGCTGCAAATACCTCTCCCAATACATCCAAGCATTCTGCTAGCCTTACTCGCTGCATTACTACATTGTTTACTAAGTTTTAAATCGTCTGATTTGTTATGTGGTTCTATCTGCAATGTGTAGCTATACTTAGGCTCACGGCCTTTACAGAACATAACGGCCTTCTTTTAATGAGGCGAACTCTCAAGATTGCGTGCCCTTTTTTGTGACTAGCACGGTGCACCTCGTGACGGGTGCGGTTATGTTGTTTTTCACTTTCATATGCTGACTGTGTGCGACTAAGGGAGTCTAGCTCATGGGTTGTCTGGTTCACAGTAGGTGGTGAGTGGCCCAGCCATTGCGGTGTCAAAGTGTGCCAGTTAGTTTAGTTTTTTTGTAATCCCAAGATTATGGAGGATTCTGATATACGCGACACTGATGCCTCCGATACGGAGGATGTGTCTTGTGATGAATATGATATGGCCTGGGTAATTAATGCCCATCAATTATGTTCCGGGTGCTTTTCTAGAGTACTTTCTTCTCCTGACTCTGGGAGCTTAGAGTGCATTGAGCCATCCACCTCCGAGGTTTCCATGACCCGTGAGGCGCGTGCCCAAGATCCTTTCCCGGCTATGCATGCAGGTGTCCCTATAGCCTTCACTCCTTCTCCGGCTTGTTTCCACCGGAGTTTATGGCATGGTTCCGCATGGCCATTTCTATGGCGCTTCCTCATTTATATCTCCCAAGTGAAGTATTTCTCCGATACTGTCCTTGCTCCGTTAACCTAGGTCCATTGAGCATAGGATCACCCGATTCAGTTCAGCCTTCTGGGGAAACATTGGCCCCTGAGGCTTCAGGGGCCCCAATCTCAGAGCCGAGGTCTACAGTAGATCCGGCAAGAGATGATTTTGCCTTCCGTTATAGGCTGGCGCGCCTTCGGGTTCTTTTAAGACATGTTTTGGCAATGTATGAGGATCCCAGTCCTAGTAGGCAGAGGGATCCGAGGCCTTAGTAGCTGGATAGCAAAATGGATATGACATTAGGGGATGAAGGCAATCTCCTTATCGTCTTCATTTTATGTTTTTTCGGTTCCATTTCTGAGCTTGGGTGAATGGGGCCTCTACTCGGCTGGTCCTGTTATTGTTTCATTCACCTTGGGGGTTCAACCGATGGCTGCTGTCTTTCATTTATTTGTGATCTGGATGGATGTGTTTAATTTGTTTTTTCCTTAAGCTCAGGTCTGTTAGATTTTGTTTTTAGGAATGTTCTTCTCTGGAACCGATATTTGCGACTAGTGGTCGCCTGGGCACTCCCTCGGGAGTTGCGCACTTGTCGAATACTAGACTTTTAATTTTCTAGTTCATTTATCGATCCTTCTGGACAAATTTTCTTGGACCTTGAACAGTTCCAGAGTGTCCTTATACCAGGCTGGTACTGGTAGGGCGTTTTTCAGCTGTTACCAGGGTTCATGTCACCTTTGTGGTACGGAGAATACCTCTTGGCCTATTCTATGGACTCCGGGCTTGGATCCTACAGAAGTATAAGGCCTGTGGTTTATATGCAACTTCTCCAGATGGAGGGTTCTGCGTGCCAATCTAAGTTTGGTCGGTTCGGGCTACTCGCCTGGGCTATGAATCTGCTTTTTGCAGATGACTTCTAGGTTCTTCAGGTCCCCGGGGACTTATAACTATTTTCATTAAATGGAAGTTGGGAGACGTGTGTGACCTGTTTGGTCTGGTGTGCCGGGTGATTAACGTTTGGGTTTTCACTCGAGGTTCTTCCGGACGCTGACTCTTTTGCCTATTGCGCTCTTTCTTGCGGTGGTGAAGTGTCATCCTTTCCCACTTTTGGGGAAATTGTCTGGTCAGCTGCGCGGGCATGTTTTTCTCTGTTCCGAGTCATGTTACTCTGAGAGGTGTGCAGGGATTGCCTGCTTTCTGTGGGAGCTGCGGCTCCAGCGTTTGCCTGCTTAAGGTAGTTTTCCTTCAATAATAGCTTCTTCAAGCTCTCTGACTGTCGTCTATTCCATCTAATACCCTTGGTCAGACTACGGTCTTTGACGTTCAGGTGTATGCGTCCTCGATGTTACGCTAGCCTTGGGGCTTGTCAGTAGAAGTGTCGAGGTTGGGTATGGAGGGCCGCCCTTCGAAGGTCAGGCAGTTATCCATTTTTCCTCGATACTCCGTTTGGGGTTTCTTGGGCAGTGCCTTTAGTTAATTCTCTGAGATGGCGAGCAGGGCCCTGGGTTATCATTTTCTTTCGGGTATAGATGTTACCCTGCCTGTGTGTGTATCACATGTTGCCACTTGCCTACAAGATTACTTGCGATCCATTTGCACTGCATGCTGATTATCAGACTGTTCAGGAGTCCTTCGTGATTCTTGGGTTTGAGGCTATTTATAGATCGCCAAGTCTACAGACTTTAGAAGTGCGCTCCTCCTTGGAGGGGGCAGTTTAGGGTTCTTTCGGAGATTAGATTTTTTGATTGTCCATTGTCAAGGACCCTGGACTTGGTCCATGTCTCTCCATGGACTGGTGTGGACGGTTCGATTCACGCTTGAAGTTTGTGGTCCCGTGGGCCCCTTTTGTAATGGCTGGGGCTCTGTTAAAGATGCCTATCTGATGGTGGCTTAGGCTTTAGGTCTTTCTGATGGGCCCCTACCTGTCTTCTGGTGCGTTTCCGATGTTCCTGTAGACTCCAGATGCTTTTCAACTGGGTTGGCGATGTGGCTGAGGGGTCTCACCTCTATGGTAGGGGTTTTTTCTGTTGTTTTCATTCCCTTCTCTTCCAGAGTAGGGTTTGGGTTCTCCGGGTTCGGAATTACCTTAGTATTCGAGGAGTCCTGGGGATCTTTGTCCTGCCTTGCAGGGGATATTTTCCCTTCCTGTGTTTCAAGTTCCTGGGAGGGGAGCTGTGATGTAGTGTCTGGATCCTCCATTCCTGCAGCAGGAGGCTAAGGGTTGGCTCCCATGGAGGCTTCTGTTACATGTATCCAATATATGAATGCTAAGGGTTTTGGGGGACTTCTTCCCTCGGGAAGTGTGCCCTTTGTGCCCACGACTGTGTGTAGGGGGTCTCGTACCCGAGCACAATGTTTCTCCTGACTCACGGTAGCATGCCGTTTGTAGCAGCAGTCTAACAGGGAACTGCTGCTTCTTAACTTCCGTTTCAGGTGGACCTGAAACAGCATAATCCGCTGCTTAATAAAAGGAGCCCAGTTTCTCTCTCGCTGTCTAGGCCAACCTGCCTGTGCCTACTGCATCAATTGTGTCACTGAGTGCCTCTGCCAATGGTCTACTGCATCCAATGAGGCCTATTTATGAAAGGCCTGTCAGACATGATCTGACATTGCGGATCATGTCCGACAGACCTCGCTGAATGCGAAGAGCAATATGCTCTCCGCATTCAGCATTGTGCCAGAAGCTCTTGTGAACTGCTGGTGCAACTCCGCCCCCTGCAGATTTGCGGCCAATCGTCCGCTAGCAGGGGGTGTCAATTAACCTGATCGTATTCGATCGGGTTGAATTGCAGAGATGTCTGTCTGCCTCCTCAGGCTATAACTTGTGTTTCTGGCGAGTCTGAAGGCTCGACAGAAACACAGGGCTTCAAGCTCCATACGGAGCTTGATAGATATGCCCCTATGTATGTATGTACAACATGCAACCAAATAGTCCACAGAGTCAAACAATGTCTGTCTGATTGCCAATTCCAACTTGCCTGTACCCATCCCCTATTGCATACAATGTCTTTCTGACTGCCAATTCCAACCAGCCTGTACCCATTGCCTACTGCATGCAATATCTGTCTGACTGCCAAGTCCAGCCTGTCTGTAATCAGTGGCTACTGCTTCCATTGCTTCTCACTGACTGACAATTCCAGTATCCCTATTCTTGGGGCTTACTGCCTGTAATATCTCTCTGACTCCAACTCCAGCCTATCTGTGCCCACAGCCTACTGCTGACAATGTCTCTCTGATTGTCAAGTCCAGCCTGCCTGTGCCCAGGGAATACAGCTTCCAATGTTTCTCTGACTGCCAAGTTCAGCCTGCCTGTGCCCATGGCCTACTGCATGCAGTGTCTCTATTACTGCCATGTTCAGCCTGCCTGTGCCCAGGACTACTGCATCCAATGTATCTCTCACTGCCAAGTACAGCCTGCCTGTGCCTAGGGACTACAGCTTTCAACGTTTCTCTGACTGCTAAGTTTAGCCTGCCTGTGCCCGGGCCTACTGCTACCAAAGTCTCTCTGACTGCCTAGTCCAGCCTGCAATTCCACATGTGTGGTTTATGCATTAAAATGTCAATGTTGACTTTTATATATAGGGGAGACTACACACAAAAATAAAAGATAGGATTAGCCAACATAAATCAAATATCAGGAACCCTAAAATTACTAATTTACCTGTCCCTGCCATTTTCAAGAAAAGGGTCATCAAGAAAACCAATTGCGCTTTATGGTGTTAGATAAAGAACATAAGAAAATAGGGGGGGGATAAGAATATGGACTTATATAAGGAAGCCAGATGGCTTTGAAACTGGACTCCTTATACCCCAAAGGTTCAAAAAGAAAATTCAACTTAAAATCTTTTATTTGATTTATTTAATTCTGATTTAAAAATTTGGCAAGTGTTACCCTGATGTTGAGCACTTTTTCTTCCTTTGTTATTATTATTATTCTTTATTTATAAAGCACCAACAGATTCCGCAGCGCTGTCCATGGGTACAAAGATAAAAGTACAGTACAATACAATATAAAAGACAACAGACAAAGTTTAACAAACAAATACAGGGGGAATTGAGGGCCCTGTTCCCGTGGGAACTTACAATCTAGATGGGTAGGAGGGTGGGAAACAGGAGGTGGGGACTGCAAAGGTGAGAATGATGTTAGTGTGGAGTTTGATGGGGGCAGCAATTAGGCAAGTGAAATTCATTTGTTACTGATTTGGAGATAGGCTTCCATGAACAGAAAGGTCTTTAGGGAGCGTTTAAAGGAGGAAAGGTTAGGGGAGAGTCTGACAGCTCTAGGAAGTGCATTCCAGATGGTTGGTGCCGCACAAGAGAAGTCCTGTAGCCTAGCATGGGAGGAGGTGATGGTAGAAGATGCAAGGAGCAGGTCATTGTTGGATCTTAGGGGGCGGGCTGGAGTATATTTGTTGATGAGTGAGGACAGGTAGGGGGGGCTGCGTTGGTAAGGGCTTTGTAAGTCAGGATGAGAATTTTGAATTTAATTCTGCTGTGGATGGGTAGCCAGTGAAGGGACTCGCAGAGAGGTGCAGCAGATACAGAGCGTTGGGAGAGGTGGATTAGCCTAGCAGAGGCATTTAGGATGGATTGAAGAGGGGAGAGGTGAGAGAGAGGGAGGCCAGTTAGTAGGTTATTACAGTAGTCAAGTCGGGAGATAACCAGGGAGTGGATTAGCTGTTTAGTAGTTTCAACACTCAGAAACGACCAAATTTTGGAGATATTGCGTAGGTGGTTGCGACAGGAGGAAGAGAGCAATTGGATGTGGGGTATGAAGGACAGATTGGAGTCAAGTGTAACTCCTAGGCAGCGGACTTGAGGTGATGGGGAGATAGTGTTGTCACCAACAGTGATTGAAAAGTTAGGAAACGGGGTAGTATTAGAGGGGGGATTAGAAGGAGCTCAGTCTTGGACAAATTGATTTTTAGGTGGTAAGAGGCCATCCAAGAAGAAATGCCAGATAAGCAGACACTGATGTGAGAAAGGACAAAAGGAGAGAGTGAAGGGGTGGATAGGTAGATCTGAGTATCATCAGCATAGAGGTGGTAGTTGAAGCCATAGCTACTGATAAGTTTACCCAGTGAGGATGTATAGATAGAGAAGAGTAGAGGACCCAGAACAGAGCCTTGAGGTACTCCAACAGACAGAGGCAATGGAGAGGAGTCGCCAGCAAAGGAGACAGAAAAGAACCTATTAGAGAGATAAGAGTGGATCCAGGAAAGGGCAGTGTCAGAGAGCCCAAAGGAGCTGAAAGTCCGTAGGAGAAGGGGAAGGTCAACGGTGTCAAAGGCAGCAGACAGATCAAGTAAGGTAAGCATTGAGTAGTGGCCGTTTTTTTTTTTTAGCAGAAAGATCATTAGTAACCTTGGTGAGGACAGTCTCAGTTGAGTGTTGGGAACAGAAGCCAGATTGCAAGGGGTCAAGCAGTGAGTTGGAGGACAAGAAGTGGGTTAAGTGATCGAAGACTATTTTTTCCAGGACTTTTGAAGCTAGCGGAAGCAATGATATGGGGCGGTAGTTTGCAGGAGAATTGGGGTCAAGGGAGGGTTTTTTGAGGATGGGGGTGATTTTTGCATGTTTGAAGGAAGATGGGAATGAACCGGTATTAAGGGATAGGTTAAATATGTGAGTAAAAGCTGGAGTGAGGGTAGAAGACACAGAAGGTATTAGATGTGAAGGGATAGGGTCAAGTGGGCAGGTAGTGAGGTGTGAGAAAGACAATAGGGAACTCACTTCATTCTCAGTGGTAGGGGGGGAAGGTGCTGAGAATGGTGGAGGGGGTTGCCGGGGGCGGAGATATAAGGTTGCAGTTGTGTTGGGATATTACTTCGGATGGTAATTGTTTAGTGACGTTTAGGGTTTGAGGTGTGAGTAGATATAAGAAAATAGAAGTATGTTTGCTTGGCTAAGTGAAGGGCAGAGGAGTAAGAATAAAGAATGAACTTATAGAGGAGGAAATCTGATTCAGAGCGGGATTTCCTCCCGGCACGTTCAGCAGCACGGGAGCATTTTTGCAGGTAGCGTGTTTGCTTAGAGTGCCAGGGTTGGAGCTGACAACGTGGGGTTTTGCGTATTTGGGGAGGAGCGATTTCTACAGGTGCGTTTAGTACCTGTATATTAAGCTTAAAGGTGAGCAGATGGTGGTCTGAGATGGGAAATGGGCGACAGGTGGCGTCAGAGAGAGAGCAGAGGTGGGAAAATACTAGATCAATAGAGTGTCTGTCGCGGTGAGTAGGGAATAGGGTGGATTGTGAGAGACCAAAGGAGTTTGTGAGTGAGAGAAGCTTAGAGGCAGCAGGGGCAGATGGGTTATCAATGGGGATGTTGAATTCCCCCAGGATTAAAGCAGGTGTATTTGTAGAGAGAAAGTGAGAACGCCAGGCAGCAAAGTTATCAAGGAATTGGGAGGTTGGTCTGGGGGGGCGATAGATAACTCCCACCCTGAGGGAGAGGGGGGAGAATAGTCGGATGCAGTAAACTTCAAAGGAGGAAAAGGAGAGAGATGGATGAGGCTGCAGGTGCTGAAAGGAGCAGGAGGGGGAGAGTAAGATTCCAACACCGCCACCATGTCTCTCACCTGGCCTAGGTGTGTGGCTAAAGCGGAGACCACCATGCGTGAGAGCAGCAATGGAAGCAGTGTCAGAAGATGATAACCAGGTGTCAGTAATTGCTAGAAGATGTTTGTTTTTAATGTACCTATTCCTCGTGTGCTTGATTTGGCTTTTTTTTTAAAAAAAGAAGGCCTATAAATTTGAAGGAGTTAATATTTCTTCATTTTATGCGCTGTGAGGCAAGGCCCCTCCCCCATGAACCTGAGGGATTGGTTGTTCCTAATTGATGTGAATATATAGATGTGTGTGTTTTCATTGTATTATCAGCTTGATAAAGGGACAGAAGCCCCAAAATGTTGCTGTAATGGCAGTAATAGCTGAATAAAGGTTTTCCATGTTTTTCTATTAAGGAGTGCAACTTACTCTCTTTTAGAAATTGTAGTTCAGACATCAGAAAGGCTTAACTAACTGAATTTAACAAAAAAAAATGCGGAACTCTCCAGCACTGCAAGATCTCTCTCATTTATGTATGTGAAGCAGAGACAAGCCCAATGCAATATAGCACTGCATGATATGAGAGTTTTGTTACACTTACACTTTGTGCATTGTATTTTATATTACTATACATTTCAGATCGGGTCCTTTCAGTAATATTGCAATTACTGTTTGCACTGTCTCATTTATATTTGAATACATTTACATTTTGATCTAGCATTGATTTTACACATTCTGATTATGCTTTGAAAGTTTATGTGTTACTTTAATAACTTAAAATCATACTTTGTATATTTTTGTGTAGTTTTTACAAATTACATTTCACCTTGTATTTCCTGCATTGCAAATTAAAACTGACACTTTCAGGAAGTGGGAGGGACAGGGCAGTTCCCTGAGCTAATGTCATGCCACGCCGTTGCTAGAGGCGCAGCGTCCTCTCCATGCTCGTTGCCTAGGGCTATGTCGGCTCAGGAGGCGTGCAGCGCTGACGTCATCGCCGCACACTCCTGATGCCGGCCGGTCCCTTGGCGCCATTCACAGGTATGTAAGTGGACTGATACCTTGTTGCCTGAACCCTGCCTGTCTCCCTACGCTAACTGGTTAACCCCTAATCTACTGGACTGGTTCTCTGTTGCCATTTTCTGTCTACATAATTTGCCTTGTGCTGTCCAGTCTGTGGTGAGGGCCGCTCTCCTCATTTTCCTGATTTTCTCTGCGCTGGGATATTCCCTATCTTTCTGGCTCGATGCAGGGATAACAAGACTACTGGCCGAGTCCGGTCTGATAGAGGAGTATCCCACGAGCCTCACAGCTAAACAGACGAGTTCCCAGGGTATGTCTAAAGCTCTCTCACAAGTCTTGTGAAATTTTGTAAGTATTTTAAACAAGCTGGTCTTGCTTACTTTAACAGAAAAGTTATATATACTAAAATATAGACAAAAGCAAGTTAAATTGTAGTGAAGACATTTAATTTTAATTTGGAATTGATGTAAATGGAGCCTTTATATCAGTCCCAGGTGTTCTTCAGTTACCTTCTCTCTGACACTACAATTTAACATGCTTTTGTCTATATCCTATAATATTAAAGGCCAAGTGTGTTTGTCCGAAGCTGTCATGCGCAGTCGAGACAGCACGAGGCAAACACACCTGGCCTTTGAGTCCCTAGCTGATTTGTGTCTGCGGCAGAAGTGGGCGTGACCGGGTGTGAGCGGGGGGTATGTCCGACATGAAGGGGGCATGGCCAGGCTTGAATGGCCATGCAGGGGGCGTGGTCAACCATGAAGGGGGTGTGGCCAGGAGCGCAAGATAGAGACTGAGGGGAGAGGGAGAGAGATAGAGAGGGGAGAGAGAGAGTAGGGGAGAGAGATAGAGAGGAGGGGAGAGAGATAGAGAGGAGAGAGATAGAGAGAGAGGGTGGGTGGGGGAGGAGAGAGGGGTGGGGGAGAGAGAGAGGGGTGGGGGAGAGAGAGGGGGGAGAGAGAGAGCAAAAGAGAGGGGGGAGAGAGAGCACAAAAGAGAGGGTGGGAGAGAGCGCAAAAGAGAGGGGGGAGAGAGCGCAAAAGAGAGGGGGGAGAAAGCGCAAAAGAGAGGGAGGGAGAGCGCAAAAGAGAGGGGGGGAGAGAGCGCAAAAGAGGGGGGGAGAGAGCGCAAAAGAGAGGGGGGAGAGAGCGCAAAAGAGAGGGGGGAGAGAGAGCACAAAAGAGAGGGGGGAGAGAGAGCGCAAAAGAGAGGGGGGAGAGAGAGCGCAAAAGAGAGGGGGAGAGAGCGCAAAAGAGAGGGGGGGAGAGAAAGGGGGGAGAGAGCACAAAAGAGAGGGGAGAGAGAGAGGGGGGAGAGAGGGCAAAAGAGATGGTGGAGAGAGAGAGCGCAAAAGAGAGGGGAGAGAGCGCAAAAGAGAGGGGAGAGAGAGAGGGGGGAGAGAACTCAAAAGAAATGGGGGAGAGAGAGCGCAAAAGAGATAGAGGAGAGAGAGCGCAAAAGAGAGGGGGAGAGAGCGCAAAAGAGAGGGGGGAGAGAGAGAGAGCACAAAAGAAAGGGAGGAGAGAGAGATCTCAAAAGAGAGGGGGAGAGAGAGAGAGCAAAAGAGAGGGGGGAGAGAGAGAGAGCAAAAGAGAGGGGGAGAGAGAGAGCAAAAGAGAGGGGGAGGGAGAGAGCAAGGGGTGGGACCGCTGTACTGCAAAAAATGGCCCGTGTGAACGGGCTTTAGGACTAGTTTAAGTATATATTACTTTTCCATTAGTTAAAATAAGTGTATTGGGAATTTTTAGCAGCTTGTTTAAAATGGTTTGAAACTTTCACAAGACTTGTGAGAGAGCTTCAGATATACCCTAGGAACTCCCCTGTTTAGCCCAGGGAACTACCCTGTCCCTAGGGATGGGCAAATGTGTTTATATTCGAATTTGAATGTTAGAACGAATGTTATTGTAGAAATTCGATTTACATAATAGAATGTTGATAAGAACAAATATTCTTAAAAATTCTATTATCGAATGTTTATTTACAGTTTTCGAATGTCACTTTCGAAATCGAATGTCACATTCCAATTCGAATGTCTCATTCGAATTCCAATGTCACATTCGAATATTAAATTTATAAAACACAGTTGTAGACTAGAAATACTATTTCGAATTTGAATGTGACATTCGAATTCGAATGTGAAATTTGAATTCAAATGTGACATTCGAATATTACATTTATTAAACACATTATTAGACTAGAAATACTATTTTGAATTTGAATCTTACATTTGAATTTGAGGGTGTGGGGGGGGGGGGTGCGTTGTTGCATTCTTGTACCCAGGCTGCACAATATCTTAAGCCAGCCCTGAAGTCTTAACTATAATTTCTCTCCATGTTATAGAATCTTAAAATGTCAGGGCCCCTATGTGAGCTCTGTTTATATTCCTCTCATTTTGGCTAATCAGTGCTTAAAGGGACAATAGACCCATTTTTTTTATTTCATGATTCAGATAGAACATGCAATTTTAAGCAACTTTCTAATTGACTCTGTTCTCTTGCTATGTAAATCTTAAGAACCAGACCATTTTTTGTTGAGAACCTGGGTTATGATTGCTTATTGGTTGGCTAACTTTAACTATCAATAAGCAAGCGCTATCCAGGGTGTTGAACCTAAAATGAGTTGGCTCCTAAGCTTTAATTTCCTACTTTCTAAATAAAGATAGCAAGAGAAAGAAGAAAAATTGATAGTAGGGGCTCGATTTATCAAACTTTGTTCAAGTTCTCCTTTCAGTTCTCCTACAAGTACTCTGAATATCGCCATCAGATAGGCGCACATATGCGCCGTTATTTATCATAAAATGGGTCGTATTTCTATGTTACTTTTCAAAATCGAGATGTGGCGTGATATTGATAAATCTCGCTCTTATTCGTATTTTTGCGCCATATTTATTATTAAAAACTAGTTAAATTATAGCGCATAATAGAAATAATTGTGAATTATATATTTAGAAACTTTATTTTAACTTATTTATTAGATTGTAATATATATAAATAAGATTTATGATTGTGAAATAATTTCTTATATGTTCGATGATAGAACAAAAATGTATTTTAATAAAGGGATATTAAAAAAACACAACCTTTATTTGATTCCGATAGTAAATACAATTTTTTAAACCTTTAATAAAATGTAATTATATTATCACATTCTCTGTATATCAATCACTGAAGGGACAGCATTGCAATACTGACAGGAAGATGTAAATATCTAAGACAATCAAAAGTGAAAAAAAGAATAAACCAAAAGATACCACTAGTGTTTGATATGTACTTATTAATGTTGTAACAAAGGATATTTTTTTGAAGAATGCACATTTGTACATATATTTTAATTTTAAAAGTGTCCTAAAATAAGATTGTATATCTGACTCATATAATTTTATTTTCGTCTTTCCTATCACTTTTAACTTTTTTTTTGTCACTTATTTACCATGAAGCAACTTCATATATATAAACATGTGCAATGTATTTCAAAGATATAACCCAACTCTTATATTTCCATTGTACCACATCCCCCCTCTCGACTAATATACATGTGTGAACAGTTTTATGTTTTCTAATAAGTAATAAAAAACATGTTATTATGAACAAAACACACAGACACGCAAAAAAATAAGATTTTCACAAAAATCAATTTATTTTAAGAAAAAAATGTTATTTTCACATTAAAAAATTATTATTTTTTTATTTCACATAAAAAACAAATAATAAATAAAATATGTTATTTCAACATAAAAAATATAGATTTTTTCTCTTTATTTTTTTTATTTAAAAAGATTGATATTTTTCTCTTAAGTTTTGTACTTTTATGTATGTCCTCATCAAATTATTTTCTACTTCCAGAAGGGCATACAACACTTCTTTTTTGTTAATTGTTATTTCTTGATCTTCAGGAACTGTACCAAAGAGAAAGACAAAAATAGTTATTGTAAGGAACATGACATTAATTTAATACATTTTTCATCTGTTCTGTATTCCCCTCACTTTAAAGATAATTAATGTTTTACCTAATGCTAACAGGTTCATAGACACTTGACTAATATCTTGGTGGAATGTTTTATCTACACCTCTGTTATTTAAAGCATGTCATCTTGATAATACTGTGTACATGCACACGCATCTTTATTTCCACACAATAGTCACTTTTTCAAGAGTATTTCATTAAGCAAAACATTGTAATGATACAAAAGAACTCACTCCAATCACAGCATTGCGTTGAATTTGATGAATTGGATTGCTGCTCTTCAGCTTGTTCAATGTTCTCTCCTTCATCTTGAATAGCTGTAAGACATAAACATGAATTTATAAATTGATTATACCACAAAAAGTTATTTAATAAAATATTGACTCTTCTCTCAATATATTCCAACACTATTGACTTATGTAAATTGAACAATGCTGATTTCAATCAATATCTATTTTGAATAATTATTTACTAAAATAAAAGTAATATTTTAGTACATAATAATGAAATAAGATCATAAGTGACTGAACCTACATATATTGTCTTGTGGTTGCTCGCTATTTGAAGAATCTTGCATCACATTATTATTTGTTTCCTCCTCAACAAGTATTTCTTTGCTGGCTGTTTGTATTGGATCTTCTTCAATCATGTCTATAATATGATTAGAGTCATTAACTAGAATAATATTATTTATTTTCAAGATATATGTGAAATAAATATACCTTCATTATCACATTCATCATCAATGATGGGCATTGGCCTTCTGCGACGTTGTTGCCTGATATTATTTTTTTTCCCTTTTTTTAAAAAATTGGAAAAATATTAATGTTAATATCAACTATGAGTTATCTTAATACTATACATTTTGTAAAAAGATAGTAACTATATTCCTACCAGTTGTAATTATAGCCTCAGACTCCATTTATCTTGATCCAAGGCGAAGATCCCCTTCCTTTTTTTCGAAAAATACTTTTCCATTGTATAGGTTATTATAAGTAATTCTCCTATGGAAAACTTGTTGGAACGATTCATCATCATTGTCTGTATTTATCTCTGTAACCCTTAAACTCCACCCAATAACGGAACTAATTGTGATTTTAATTGCGCAGTAAAGTATACCCATTTAAAAACTTAATTTATATGTTTAAAATAAGTAAGGAATCAACATAAAAATTATTTATTTGTAAATATTGAAGAAATATTAATAAAATCATTACATTTATTCTTATTAATTGAAATTAAATTAAGTTGTTACAAAAGGCGCAATAACGTGCACTATATTTCTACAGTTGATACATTTGTTTGCAGAGTTTCAATTTGTTTTTTGGATAGCATTGTAACTTAAATTAATACATATAAATGTTACGCTTCTTTTATATAATAGAACATCTATATAAATATATAGTTACATCAATTTGAAAATAATAAGTATTTGACCAATAATAATAAAGAAAATTGTTATTGTCCAATCAAATTCAAGATAATCATTTTATATAAATTATTGGTTTAATCTATTCATATAGTTGATAACACCCCATTTCTGTAACGTTCTCGAACAAAACTTGTGATTGCTAATTGTTCATTACGTTATTTACACTTCGACCGAAGACTATATTTTTTTTTGCGCAATTTATTGAACTAATATTGCAATGGCTACCGGACTATCTGGAAAGACAAAAAGTGGCAGAAGTGTGATGTTTACTCATCGTCAAAACTGTATATTAGTTGAAGCTGTCATAAAACATTATGAAGCTATTATCGGATATCAAGCCAAATCTATGAACCCTCAAAGAAAGAAGGCAATTTGGGAACAAATTAGTCGTGCAGTGTCAGCGGAGGGTTGTTTTCCTAAAGACGTCAGGGCCTGTAGGAAGAGGGTGAATGATATTCGTAAGAATATTTAAAAAAAAGGAACGGGTGGAGGCCCCGCATATAGGGCAGAACTTCTGGACTATGAACAGATGCTGTATGCCAGGATGGGTGATGCTGTCGTGGTGGGACTCGATGTTCCATCAGATACCATGGATTTCAGAGGTAAATATATAATTGCTTGCTGTTAAAATGTTTTTTGTGTATTCCTTTTTGAGTTTATGTTTTTTATTGTTTTAGATTTTATTTATATGTACTTTATAGAACAACATGAAGAGGCGTTGGAAACAGAAGAAAATGCTCAGGTGGACCAACCATTCGAGTCTGAGTCGACTTCTCAACAGCAACAACCCTCAACATCATGTGATATAACATGCAGAGAAGAAACTGTCAGTAAGTATAGTAGTAAAATGTATATATAATTTGTATAAATGAAAAGAATGAACAATGAATTGTAATTGATTTGTATCATACTCTAAAAATAGATTATGTTGGGGCCCCTTCTAATGAAAAATATGTTTGTTTTAAGCTAATGTTTTTAGTGAATGTCTATTAACATCTATATTAATATCAATGTATTTATTGTTACAGGTGTAAGAGGATTACTACAGACAATGCAGGAATAATCAATTACATTATTTGATGGTAATTATTGTTTTTTTTTTTGTTTGTTTTTTATACCAAAAATTGGATATAAAATTTTATTTTTTTACATTCATAGATGAAATAGAATTAAATTTAGAACCACTTGTGGAGGACTCAGTTTGTCCAGAGGATGAAGATGAAACCCAAATAGAGGGAATACATCCAACACAACTTGAGACACCACAAGTAGAAGAATCTGAATGTGAGGAAGAGATTGAGGATGCCCAACAATCTCAAATAGATCAACCAGAGAGACCTAATGAAGTTGAAAGATTGACAGATATGGCATTGTCTTTTCGCAATGAACAGAATGAATTTTTTAAGGAAATGATTGAATTACAAAAAGAAAGAAATAATTTACTTAAAGAACAGTTACATTTTCAAAAGGTGTATTATATGAAAACGTTAGAGTTCATGAACAGGCGACATCCAGAATAATAATTGTATAACCAATTTACTGCACTTTAACTTATAACCTTTGTTTATGTTTATTTAGTTACTGTTTTAATGTTGCTATTGTGTTTAATAAAGTTTTTATAAATTGTGAAATAACGTTTTGTAATTCAAAATGTAAATAACACAACAAAAGGTTTTTGTAACAAAAGTATTTATTTTTTATTAAAAAATAATATATATATATATGTATATATATATATAATCTGAATAGGAATAAGCACTCACTGGATTTCAAAACAACAAATATTTATTTGGCAGTGACGTTTCGGGGCATTCACCCCTTCCTCAGACAACCCAAAATGTGAAACAAGCAAAGTTAAATAATGACTCAAACCCCTCCCTCATCAAATTTCAGCCAATCAAAATACATCCAAAGCAATCAATAGGGGATGTATGTTAAACAAAAACAATTACATTTCTGTATAATATCAATAAAGTGTATGCTTTTACAAAGCACATGTGTGATATAACCATATATAGTGTATTGTATTAAGGTGTCAGTGACAGTGAAGTGGACGGCTGTGGAGTATGCCAACAGATAGTGCAAAATACATCTGCCTTCTTGTAATACATTCTGTAATCAAAACATAAGGAGTATACTGGACATGTTGTTACCAAGAAAAGTAACTTATTAATACCGCATGTAAACAGCTTAGAGACATTTACTCGCTTAGCTGAAAGGCAACTTACTGTGCATCAACAGCATATAAAACTTCATAGGGGATGGATACTCCGCCATTAGTTATCACGCTAGCCACTGCATGGTCGGAGGGGGCGTGTCAGCATCCGGGTTAGCATCTTGACCCGCTACTGAAAATCCGAGCCCTAAGCGGTGTTATGCGTTGCCATAGCAACCTATCATGGCGTCATCAACCACACCAGACCGAGGCTTTGCTACGTAAGTCTGTAACAGGTCACCATGGCAACCCAACAAACAATGTCACAATATAGACATAGCTAGTGTCATAATAGGATCGAATAGTGTATCACTTATCAAAAACATGCTGATGTGACAACTAGATATGTGGTTAATTATAAACTAACGCATTGGGAATTATCCAGTGATAAAAGTAACAGCGGTTATGGGAATTAAAGCTCACTGGTGTATAATATACTCAAAGAAAATCTCTAAGACTATACTGGGTGTACCCAGTTAGTTAATCTGGCCTTGAGTTGATTTAGATATATGTGGTGTCCTGGATATCTCACTAGTCTATAGGCTTAGACCCCTATTAAGAAATTACAGAAATTACAGGATTTAGAGCATCCCCAATACACTCCATGAATGTCCATTTTGACAGTAATCTTAGACCCAGCCATTATGCCGAGAGCAAGTCGGTATGTCTAGAACAGGACCTTTTTGATCCAACAATTAAGTTATATTTTAGCCTGTGTAACATTATAATACACGACTCATAATTTAGACTCGTGTTAGAGTTTGTTTGAATAATTGATGGCTACAGATCCCTCAATGTTTGATCCCCTTTAGAAGATTTGATTACACCCAGTATAGTCTTAGAGATTTTCTTTGAGTATATTATACACCAGTGAGCTTTAATTCCCATAACCGCTGTTACTTTTATCACTGGATAATTCCCAATGCGTTAGTTTATAATTAACCACATATCTAGTTGTCACATCAGCATGTTTTTGATAAGTGATACACTATTCGATCCTATTATGACACTAGCTATGTCTATATTGTGACATTGTTTGTTGGGTTGCCATGGTGACCTGTTACAGACTTACGTAGCAAAGCCTCGGTCTGGTGTGGTTGATGACGCCATGATAGGTTGCTATGGCAACGCATAACACCGCTTAGGGCTCGGATTTTCAGTAGCGGGTCAAGATGCTAACCCGGATGCTGACACGCCCCCTCCGACCATGCGGTGGCTAGAGTGATAACTAATGGCGGAGTATCCATCCCCTATGAAGTTTTATATGCTGTTGATGCACAGTAAGTTGCCTTTCAGCTAAGCGAGTAAATGTCTCTAAGCTGTTTACATGCGGTATTAATAAGTTACTTTTCTTGGTAACAACATGTCCAGTATACTCCTTATGTTTTGATTACAGAATGTATTACAAGAAGGCAGATGTATTTTGCACTATCTGTTGGCATACTCCACAGCCGTCCACTTCACTGTCACTGACACCTTAATACAATACACTATATATGGTTATATCACACATGTGCTTTGTAAAAGCATACACTTTATTGATATTATACAGAAATGTAATTGTTTTTGTTTAACATACATCCCCTATTGATTGCTTTGGATGTATTTTGATTGGCTGAAATTTGATGAGGGAGGGGTTTGAGTCATTATTTAACTTTGCTTGTTTCACATTTTGGGTTGTCTGAGGAAGGGGTGAATGCCCCGAAACGTCACTGCCAAATAAATATTTGTTGTTTTGAAATCCAGTGAGTGCTTATTCCTATTCAGATTGTCCAGTCCGTTAAGCACCCTGGTCTGTGTCTGGGTTGGCCAGTGAGAGTGCACTAAATCGAAGCTTCTGTTATATCGTGTAGCACCCACTGCCTTGCTACCCTCCCTGTCTTCAGCCATCATCACTTTTGGATACACTTGGGTGACACTTGCACTTAATTGTGGACTATGGATACACCTGTACTGATCAGTGCCTCACAGGGCCTGCCTGTAATAGCACCATCAGATGTAGAGGGGGCTGATACACTCTCCCTGACTGAGGTGGATGCAGCAAGAATTCTATTTGAACATGAGGAAATCACTACAGATACTGAATCCATTCAAACACTATATTTGAATTTATTAAAACTGAAGAAAAGAGAGGTAGACCTACATCTACATGGGGTCTACTTATCGGAATACTACAAAAAGAAAATGATTCCTAAGGGGTTCAGGATACACAGTGTACCCACGATGGGGAGAAACAACAGTGAATTTTGCAAAAAATGGTGTGCAGTGCTAAATAAATGTTCCTTGGATCTATTGTTGTTGGTGGTGGAAGAAGTTAGAGCCCTACTTAATAAAACCAAGGAAGAAATTGGGGTATTTGATACCACGAAAGGCCCCATCTTGATACAGGATCAGAGTGATAACTGGTTGAATAAACTTACAAACCAGGTCAAAGAATATAAGGACTCCCTGATAACCTTTAAAAACAAGAAATTACAACAAGTAATTGAGGATTACAGGGAGAGACAGGTATATAAGTGGCTCTTGAGCCCTGAGGAGAGGCAGAACTATAGACCTAGGCGACCCCGCCGCCAGAGGGCATATACCAGAAGACAATTGAACACTGTGGATACAAGCTCAGGTTCTGACACAGATACTCCAGGACTACATGAGTATGCAAGTCCCTCAACTTCCCAGGTGCATTTTTTAGGGGTGACTACAAGGTCAAGCCACCGAAAAAAGGAAGGAGACCACATCCAAGAAGGAGTGGGACTCACCGGAAGACCACCACGACGTGGACAAACCAGGAGAATATAGTGCTGAATCTATCTGATCGCTTGCTTAATAAAGCAGAATTAACACTCCTCAATAGAGGTTTGACATTTGTCCCTACACAGAGACCAGACGAATTTGAGACGTGGTTGGACATCCAGAAGTTTAAAAGAAATCTTAAGCTTAAAGATCATTTCAAAATGACAGAACAGCAAGAAATGGGGACCATCTTTAGGAACAAGAGCACATTTGACCCCCAACATACGGCTGCCAGTATACAAACCTACACCAGATTGGTTCTACAGGATGCTGCAACAATGCCGAAAGAATTATTCAGACACAACATCTCCAAAGAGGAACGTGTGGCAATTGAAAGTCTGGCCCGTGACCCCAACATTGTGATCCGCAATGCGGACAAAGGTGGGGCCATTGTAGTCCTGAATTATAAGGATTACAAAGAAGAAATACTCTCACAACTAAATGATGACCAGGTATACCTACCTCTCAAAAAGGATCCTACTAAGCTCTTCCAAGAACGAATTGACAATCTACTGCTTGAAGGGGTAGCGGAAGGTTGGGTCAGTAAAGATGCATATGATTGGTTGAGGGTGGCATATCCGATTTGCCCTATTCTTTATACCCTGCCCAAAGTGCACAAGAGCCTGGAGAAACCCCCTGGGCGCCCGATCGTGTCTGCAAGGGGTTCCTCGTTGAGCCCTCTGGCAAAGTGGATTGATTCATTCCTCCAACCACTGGTGAGACACATGAAATCATACGTTAAAGATTCGAGTGACGTATTGGGTCATCTCTCGCAGGTTCAAGATCTATCTACAGATGACTACCTGGTGTCTATGGATGTCACAAGCCTATATACCATCATCCCTCATCAAGATGGAATGAGGGCAGTCACAAAGGCTCTCTCTAGATATCCCTACGTCGGGCCTAGCAGCACCTACATTATCAAGATCCTCGAAATATGTTTGACTTTAAACTTCTTCAGGTTTGAATTGAAGTACTTCCAACAAATCACGGGGACCGCTATGGGGTCAAATATGGCCCCATCCTATGCGAACTTATTCATGGAGGATTATGAATCTAACATCATGAAGGTCTATGAGTTTCCTGAAATTATCAAATACATGAGATACATCGATGATGTGCTACTGGTGTGGAGAGGTACAGAAGAGCATCTACAGAGGTGGATACAAGACCTCAATGATCTACCACATCCGGTGAAGTTTAAGATGGTGGCCAGCAAAGAAGCCATTGACTTCTTAGACCTGAGAATACTTAAGGAGAATGGGCAATTAGAAACCACCATGTACCATAAACCTACAGACAGGAACTCCCTATTGTTGGCAAGCAGTAGCCACCCAAGATCTCTCATCAGAGCCATTCCATTGGCACAACTCTACCGAGTGGTGAGGAACAACTCTATAAGGAACAATGGCGAAAGACAGCTAGAAGAAATGTCAACCAAATTTCTCCAGAGGGGATACTCCTATACAACCATTCAAAAAGCCCATAAAATAGCCAAGGGTACAGAAAGGAGCACCCTACTAAAAACAGGAGGAAGGAAACCTGTTGAAAAACGGATGACTTGCACTATGACATATTCACCCAATATTGGGATTGTAGCACAATCAGTGAAGGAACATTGGGATCTACTAACCACAGACCAACAAAGAATTCTCCCCACCAAGAATGGGATATAAAAGAGGGCGTAACCTCCAAGATATGTTGATGATCACGGATCCAAGACATGCCTACATCAAGGAAATCTGGCTAAAATCGAAGAAACAGGGATGCTTTAAGTGCCTTGGATGCACAACGTGCAACTCGATGATCCAGAGCAAAACCTTCCATCATCCGCACACAAATCAGAGTTTTAAGATCCAACACCATCTAACCTGCTCTACCCCATTCGTAGTCTACCTGCTGAATTGCACATGTGGGATGTATTACGTCGGTAAGACGGATGATGACATTAAGAAGAGGATGGCTAACCATCGGAGTGCCATCAGGATTGCACTTAAAGATGGTACATCGGAACAACCGGTGGCACGCCATTTTTTACAGAGGAACCATACTGTGAAAGACTTGCGCTTCATACTTATTGATCATGTACCACCTTTGATACGGGGAGGCAACAGAAAGAAGAAACTCCTACAAATTGAGGCCAAGTGGATTCATAAACTTGGAACAGTACATCCAGGAGGATTGAACACAAATGTGGACTGGCATTGTTTCCTATAGTACCCCCCCTAGGGACACAACTGGTAGGATGTCTATAAACATCCCATTTGCTAACGAGAGTCCATGTACCTACCTACTAGAGATCATTTGTAAGACCATACTCTGGGAGACACGAAGTTCCATTCTCAGGTAGGACTTTAACGATATATTACCATACTGTCAGGCTTTTAACAATTAGTGTACCCAGTTAGTTAATCTGGCCTTGAGTTGATTTAGATATATGTGGTGTCCTGGATATCTCACTAGTCTATAGGCTTAGACCCCTATTAAGAAATTACAGAAATTACAGGATTTAGAGCATCCCCAATACACTCCATGAATGTCCATTTTGACAGTAATCTTAGACCCAGCCATTATGCCGAGAGCAAGTCGGTATGTCTAGAACAGGACCTTTTTGATCCAACAATTAAGTTATATTTTAGCCTGTGTAACATTATAATACACGACTCATAATTTAGACTCGTGTTAGAGTTTGTTTGAATAATTGATGGCTACAGATCCCTCAATGTTTGATCCCCTTTAGAAGATTTGATTACACCCAGTATAGTCTTAGAGATTTTCTTTGAGTATATTATACACCAGTGAGCTTTAATTCCCATAACCGCTGTTACTTTTATCACTGGATAATTCCCAATGCATTAGTTTATAATTAACCACATATCTAGTTGTCACATCAGCATGTTTTTGATAAGTGATACACTATTCGATCCTATTATGACACTAGCTATGTCTATATTGTGACATTGTTTGTTGGGTTGCCATGGTGACCTGTTACAGACTTACGTAGCAAAGCCTCGGTCTGGTGTGGTTGATGACGCCATGATAGGTTGCTATGGCAACGCATAACACCGCTTAGGGCTCGGATTTTCAGTAGCGGGTAAAGATGCTAACCCGGATGCTGACACGCCCCCTCCGACCATGCGGTGGCTAGCGTGATAACTAATGGCGGAGTATCCATCCCCTATGAAGTTTTATATGCTGTTGATGCACAGTAAGTTGCCTTTCAGCTAAGCGAGTAAATGTCTCTAAGCTGTTTACATGCGGTATTAATAAGTTACTTTTCTTGGTAACAACATGTCCAGTATACTCCTTATGTTTTGATTACAGAATGTATTACAAGAAGGCAGATGTATTTTGCACTATCTGTTGGCATACTCCACAGCCGTCCACTTCACTGTCACTGACACCTTAATACAATACACTGTATATGGTTATATCACACATGTGCTTTGTAAAAGCATACACTTTATTGATATTATACAGAAATGTAATTGTTTTTGTTTAACATACATCCCCTATTGATTGCTTTGGATGTATTTTGATTGGCTGAAATTTGATGAGGGAGGGGTTTGAGTCATTATTTAACTTTGCTTGTTTCACATTTTGGGTTGTCTGAGGAAGGGGTGAATGCCCCGAAACGTCACTGCCAAATAAATATTTGTTGTTTTGAAATCCAGTGAGTGCTTATTCCTATTCAGATTGTCCAGTCCGTTAAGCACCCTGGTCTGTGTCTGGGTTGGCCAGTGAGAGTGCACTAAATCGAAGCTTCTATATATATATATATATATATATATATATATATATATATAAATAACACAACTCAACCTTGGTAGCAAACTATATAATTCTTATTAAAACTGAAATATATATATATATATATATATATATATATAACAGCAAAGTTCAGTATCTGCACTCTCACCAACTCTCCACAACTGCCAGGGTGCTCTTAGTGGTATGTAGCAGGCAAATAATTTCAAGCACTCTCTGGACTTTTGACAGCAAGAGCAAAAATGTATTATAGTAACGTTTCGGGACCAAAGCTGTCCCTTCTTCTGACAAACAAACAGTGCAATAATCAAACTTAAATAGGCCCACCAGACCCTCCCCTGTGTTGCCACCAATCGCAAGTGACCATGTGCAAAATTAAGACCAAAACAAAGTCACATCATATTCAAAACACTCCACATACTATGTATTATTTGCAATCTCTATGATGGATGCGCAGATAATACATAGTATGAGGAGTGTTTTGAATATGATGTTTGAATATGATGTGAAGTTGACCTTTATATGCACATTTGACAGTTGTTTTGACTGTGCAGTAGAACCTATCAATAGTGAGGGGCGTTTACATTTCTTAGTGGTAGAATCCATTATGCGCACTCATATGGAGGTGTGAATCTCTGATATTTCTTAACCTGCAATATTTTTTAACCTGCAATATGATTTGTGTGATCAGTGCTCATTTAGTTATAGGAGATTACATAATATAAATACAGATATTCGTTATATTTTGTAACACTTTTATACATTTACAAGTACACTTTTATTTGTTGAATATAGCATCACTTATCCATACCTTACATTGGTTTGGTCTTAATTTTGCACACGGTCACTTGCGATTGGTGGCAACACAGGGGAGGGTCTGGTGGGCCTATTTAAGTTTGATTATTGCACTGTTTGTTTGTCAGAAGAAGGGACAGCTTTGGTCCTGAAACATTACTATAATAAATTTTTGCTCTTGCTGTCAAAAGTCCAGAGAGTGCTTGAAATTATTTGCCTCATATATATATATATATATATATATATATATATATAAATCAATATACACATCTATCTATTTAAAAGGTCCAAAAAAAACAATAGAAACAAAGATATTTATTATTTGAATCCAAATCGAAAATTTCCTGAAAAAGAATAAAAAAAGGTTGGAATTAATAATATTTACAAAACAATATTAACATGTTATTACAGTTTTATATATAGACTTACATCTAAAAAATCTTTCAATAATTTCCAAACGATTTTCAACTCCAGCTCTAGTGGTATGTCTTATGACAATTTCCTGAGGAACATAAACATCTTCAGGCACATCCTCCAGACACACCTCCTCTACATTTCCTTGGGAAATAGCAATATTATGCATTATGCATGACACCAGAATTATGTCATTTCATTTCTCAGGGGAATATTGCAGATCACCACCAGAATGGTCCAAAACTCGAAATCTCATTTTTAGTACCCCAAATGTTCGCTCAATTGCACTCCTTGTTGACCTGTGAGCTTCGTTAAACTTGATTTCAGAGCGTGTATGAGGAATTGGTACAGGTGTCAAGAGCCAGGGCCTACAGGGGTACCCGCTGTCACCTACAAAAATATAAGGAAATTCAATAATATATATATGTAACTACAGGTTTATCTAGTTAAATAAAAGGTTCAACAATGACAATTTCATAATTAAACAAAAAGGGTCAATAATATAAATATAAAAATTTAAATATTCACCTAATAGCCAACCGTGTGGCATGTCTCCACGTTCAAAAGCTGTAAATAAAGCCGAATGCTTTAATATGTGAAAATCATGGCATGACCCTAGAAATCCAGATCTTACTGCCCAAAATTGAAGGTTGGCATCACACACTGCCTGAACATTGAGAGAGTGAAAGTGTTTTTGATTTCTATATTGCTCCTCCCTTGAAGCAGGTGGTCGAAGTGCAATATGTGTGCAATCAATTGCACCTAGCACATTTGGAATGCCTGCAACTTGATAAAAACCAGCTTTTACTTGGTGCCATTCATGTACATTCCTTGGCACATATATACATTTATTTAGATGCTTCAAAATAGCTTTTAAAACAGTCCTCAAATGTCTGCAAAAAGAAGGCTGGCTCATGCCTACCACTGCACTGGACACAGCCTGAAAAGACCCTGTAGCCAGGAAATGCAAAACTGCCAATAACTTGAGCATTCCAGGTATTGCCATTGTTCTTCTGGTCTGTGGCTCTACATCATTCTGTATTAGAACATATAGATTTTCTGTGCTCTCCCTGCTTAAGCGAAATATTTTTTTAATCTGGTAATCAGATAATGCCTGTAGTCCACAACGGGGTAGAAAAACTCGGGGAACTCTTTGCCGTCTACGTATTGGCAAAATATGTTCATTTCGACGACTTTCATGGCCCCTTGCTAAAGAAATAGCAGAAAAAATCAGGAAATAATCCATCTTCTGGCGCTGAAAATATGGAGTAAATTGAATGTTCTCCTATCTCTTTAGGGAGAACATTAGTAGTCGTATTAGTAGGAGAACTTTAGGTTCTCCAACGGCGCAAAATAATGATAAATATATATTTTGGAGAGAAGTAGGTCGTATTGTTGAATATACACCCGGAAAAGGGCGTTTTAATGCTTTATTTGGCGCAAATGTGCGCCTAGGCGAGGGACAGTGAAGGGCGAGAATTTTGCAGTCGTATTTCCACATTTTTAGGCATACAGTATTTGTGAATGATAAATAGGAGAAAAATTACGACGCCGTGATTTTAGGCGCAAATGTAGGAGAATATGTTTGATAAATCGAGCCCTAGGAGTAAATTAAAAAGTTGCTTAAAACTGCATCTTTAAAATGAATCATGGAAAAAAAAAATGGGTTTAGTGTCCCTTTAAGCCTTTTCAGATAATCTGACATCAATCAACCCATATTCAGTAAAAAAACAACAACAAAAACATGCAGTTTATGAGACTATCAGTGACAATATACAAGGTATCAAAATACATAAACTAAAAGTAAGGCACTATGTGAACCTGATCTACAGTTAGACTGTTACATTTCACTAGGCACAAAGAGAGCACTCCCCAAGCCTGCCCTAATAAACTGCAGTCAGGGCATCATCTTATGCTAAAGAAAACATGCAACTTTATGACTATATCTACAGCAGTCTGTCGTTAGAATGTTCTCCTACACCACAAGCAAACCCAGCTCTTTATTTTGTCATCCTACCTTTCGTTGGCAGAAGAAAATAGTCAAAATATTCTTCTTTATATTATGCCCGACTATGTCCCTTCCAGTTATAGTTTCATTTTCACTGAGAAAATATGTTGTAGAGACACCCACACCCATAAAGTGCCTGAGGTTGTTTGTCAGGTCTACATTTTTGTAGACAGGAATTGTAACACAAGACCTCATCTAAAGGAAGTGAAAGAAGAGGGTATTTTTGTTTTTTTTCTTACCAATTTGATTGGGTCACATAGAGGCTGCTGTCATTAATGAGGCCTTATGGGAAATAAAAATATGATGCTCTTTTGAGCTGTGAAAAGGAATTATAGTATTGTTAGACATGTTGGAATGACAAGGGTGAATGACAAAATGGACATAGACTTTAATGGGATGTAAAATTAAAAGTGTTGAAGCAACAAAACTATGAGACATATAAAGTAGATATTTACCAGATATGTTCCCCAGGTACAGTAGCATATTCTGAAAGTGAGATTACATCAGATTATAGCTGCTTTCTATGGAATGACAAGGGTGAATGACAAAATGGAATTCCCATAGACTATAATGGGATTACATTAAAAGTGATATAGAAACTAAAATATGAGACATATCAAGTAGATATTTACCAGATATGTTCCCCAGGTACAGTAGCATATTCTGAAATTGAGATTACGTCAGATTATAGTTGCTTTCTATGGAATGACAAGGGTAATTGACAAAATGGAATGCCCATAGACTTTAATGGGATTCAATTTAAAAGTGCTATAGCAACAAAACTATGAGACATATCAAATAGATATTTACAAGGTATGTTCCCCAAATACAGTAGCATATTCTGAAAGTGAGATAACGTGATATTATAGCTGTTTTCTATGGAATGACAAGGGTGAATGACAAAATGGAATGCCCATAGACTATAATGGTATTACATTTAAAAGTGCTACAGCAACAAAAATATCAGACATATCAAATAGATATTTACCAGATATGTTCCCCAGAACCAGTAACATATTCTGAAAGTGAGATTACATCAGATTATAGTTGCTTTCTATGGAATGACAAGGGTGAATGACAAAATAGAATGCCCATAGACTATAATAGGATTACATTTAGTGCTATAGCAACAAAAATATGAGATATATCAAGTAGATATTTACCAGATATGTTCATCAGGTACAGTAGCATATTCTAAAAGTGAGATTACGAGAGATTATAGCTGCTTTCTATGGAATGACAAGGATAATTGACATAATGAAATGCCCATAGACTATAATGGGATTACATTTAAAAGTGCTATAGCAACAAAAATACAAGACATATCAACTAGATATTTACCAGATATGTTCCCCAGGTACAGTAGCATATTCTGAAAGTGAGATTATGTCAGATTATAGCTTTTTTCAATTGAATGACAAGGGTGAATGACAAAATGCAGTGCCCATAGACTATAATGGGATTACATGCAACAAGTATATATAAACTGTGCTTCCCAGTTATCACATAGTATTTCACAATGGATATAGAACTAACATATTAAAATACCATAGAAAGTAAGTGGTATATAGTTGTACGTATAATATATAATACAGAGAATATAGGGTAAAACTCCAAAGTGACCTGTATACTTATAGCCAGATCAGAAAAGTATATATCACCTCTGTTTGTATGTAAATTCCCGCATATTATGGAAGCAGAGGAAAAAGTATTTCCCAATATATGTCCCTAGAAAGAGGTGTGGACAATTCCAAGCGGCGGCCTCAGAAAATGCTGTCAATGGATGCTGCTCTAATTATACTGAAAGGACTATGATCCTTCTCCCAAATGGAACTTGAAAGACAAAAACAGAGAGCGCAAACCACTCTAAGAGTAAAAGTATTTAATACAAAATGTGAAGCGCAAGTAAAAAATATACGTACAGGAATTAAAAACAGCAAAGCATATAGTGCATATCACCACAAAAACTCAGTTGCAGGCCAGATGAGTGTTGACTTGTGCCCCTTGGTCCTTCCTACAGTCTTAGCGCAACCGGAATGCCGTTAAGACTTGGAGGTGCGGGGCTACCCAAAGTTGTAATAGCCTGTGTCTGGAGATCATGTGACTATGATATAGCTCCTCAACGCGTTTCATCAGGATCCGACCCGACTTTGTCAAGAGGTGATGTATCAACAAACCCCTTACTTCCTATTGAATTCAGCGGGCTGTCAAAGGTCAGGTACGTTGCAGCGTCTGATTGGCTGACTACGTGTCACTTAATGATTGGCTACTGAACGCCAATTAAATCCTCCCAAGCAGCTGTCATAGCGATATGTGATATAATACATAAAGTGCTAAGAAGGCATATACCTAGCTATTGGACAATACTTATATAGCTATACACACACAAGCATTTATTAAGTAACACTGAAAAAAGGGGTACAATGTAAAAAATTCAGTAAAATAAAAACATTGCAATGCAAATAAAACGCTTATGATTGAAAACATTAGAACACGTAAAAGGCAATCTGGCAGACAAAATACAAACTATCAATAGTTAATGATGTAAGTAATTGTGTACTGTGAGAAAACGATCCAGGATACTAAATTTGAAATCATATCTGCTATCAAAAATGGATGACTAATATGTGATCTCATAGATAGTTCTGAAGATTATCAGCTGCTCCCGCTAAAACACTGTCCTTACTAAAAGAGGGAAGAAATAAGATATATGGAAACACTACTCCTCTGTGATACAACATGGCGTGTTAAACCAAAGAAAATAGGTGTATGTACTTAGGGGAATAAGCTACTAGCTAGACTCCAAAAGCCTATACTGATTATGAAATGAACATTAAAAATGACACAGTGTAAATAATCCTTACAGTGTGCCTACATGCAATACAAAGTATGTGAGACATAGAGGAATGTTACATATAACTAAGGCGAAAAACCTATGTCAAAGAATCCCCCAAATCTTATCTTCAAATTTGAATGAGAACACCCAAAGTGCTGCAACATAGTTACATAAAAGCTTGAAGGTCTAAGTCTATATTAAGACCTTTACGATTGACTGTGTTCAGAGTCTGGAGTTTGTGAATCCACTATGTTTTACGCTGTCTTAGAGTTTTTAATCCAATATTGGAATATTAGGCGGAATCCAGTCAATGACTTTGATTTTTAGTCCCGTAGAATTAACATTATGAAAGTGTCTAAAATGGTCAGGTACACTATGGGTCTCTATTTTGTTTTTGATATTATAGCAATGTTCACTAAATCTAGTTTTAATAAGCCTTTTGGTTCTTCCAATATAGAAACAATTACAAATGCAAACTAGAAGATATACTACAAAAGTAGATCTGCACAAATATTTGTATTTAACTCTATAGTCTTTAGTATAATCTATATTATTGAAAATATCACCCTTTATGATATGACTGCACATATTGCAGTTACTACTTCCACACGACCATTCCCATTGGCTCTACTAAGCCAAAGTGAATTCTCAAGTTTTTTAGATCTTGGTATTGATCTTAATTTAGATGGAGCTAACATATCCTTAAGATCCTGATTCTTTTTAAAGGTTATTAGGGTCCTTTCCTGAAGGATTTTATTTAATACCGGATCACTAGTTAAAATGTTCCAATGTTTATTAAGGATATTTTCAATATCCCTGACTATATGTAGTAATGAACCTAACATTGTCTCTCTTAGCTGCCCTTTCTTGGTTTTTATCTACTGGACGGAGCATGTCCTCTCTGTTCATTCCGGATACTTTTTCTTTGACCCTATGTATAACGGTAGTATTGTATCCCTTTTCCTTGAACCTTTTATCCAAAATGATGGATTCTTTGTTATAGTTTGAAGTGTGGGTGCAGTTTCTGTGTATCCTTTGATATTGTCCAAGAGGGATATTGTTTTTCCATCTTGGAAGCTGGCCACTCTTGGTGTTAAGAAACCCATTTTTGTCTGTTGGCTTCCTGTAGTTTTTAACAGAAACCCTATTATCTTGATCCACATAAAGGAGATCTAAAATTCTATTTGATCTTTCTTGATGTTACTTGTGAATTTAAGATTCATAGAGTTGCCATTAATAAATTTGATGTTGTTAATCTGATCTTCCTGGCCTTTCCAGATGATAATTATACCTATTGCAGTTCCCTGTAGCTGCAAATAAAACTGAGAATCAAACTGAAAATAGTTGTGCTTTAAAATAAAATCAATACCTGTGAGGATGAAACGGATTTGTGAATTTGGAAGTTGGCTGTTTGCCATACTATCCTCCATGGCTTTAATGCCTAAATTGTGTGGGATACATGTGTACAAAGCTGTAACATCACACGTAATCCAGAGGAAATCTTGTTCCCATTTCATTCCTTCAAAGGCCTTAATAGTTTGTGTTGTATCTTTTAAAAAGGATTTGGTGTTTCTAATGTAAGGACCTTGCCCTTAACCAAGATGGCTGCTGTAATAGTTGTATTGAGGAAGAGAAATGCCATCTGGGAAGGGGGAGGAGTTGTTAGTTCTGAGGAGATTTCTTAGGTGTTAAAAGAAGTGTGGAGCTTTGCACAGACTTTGAAATGGGGGAAGAAAGTTGCTGTTTCCAAGCTGAAAGAAGTTATTCAGACTAATGCATGGATTCCAGAGACAGTTCAGACATTGCTACATGTGGCTGCTGAAGACAGAAGTTGGAACCTTTTATTTGTACTGTGAGTGTCAGCCATTATCTGCTGTTTTAAGATCTCCATAACTTCATGTTAACTAAATGCAAGAGAAAAGATATACTAGTCATATCTGATGTGCTGCAGAGTTGTTGTATATTAAAGAGATAACCCAGAGAATATTATAGAAGTTATTCTGCCTAAACAGTTTGCATAAATACACTAAATGGATTGCACAGCTGCATTACATAAGGAAGTAACTGAGTGTGATGTGCTGCAGAGTTGTTGTATATTAAAGAGATAACCCAGAGAATATTCTAGAAGTTATTCTGCCTAAACAGTTTGCATAAATACACTAAATGGATTGCACAGCTGCATTACATAAGGAAGTAACTGAGTGTGATGTGCTGCAGAGTTGTTGTATATTAAAGAGATAACCCAGAGAATATCCTATAAGTTATTCTGCCTGAACAGTTTGCACAAATACACTGACTGGATTTATAAAGCTACATTACATAAGGGCATAACTGTGAGATTTCTGCAGCTGTTTGTAGTAAAAGAGTGACTGACTTTGCAGTATAAGGCAAGTGGATTGCTGAAATTCAGTAATAAGATAGAGACTTATGTTATTCAGTATTTCTGAGGAGAAGTTTTCTTGAGCACTGCATCAATCACAAGCAGCGCTCTCTAGCTTCGTTCACAAGCAGCAAGGGATAATTACCTCAACTAAATTATATTAAGTATATGAAATTGCATTGTACAGCACCACCTCAAAGTATTTTACAACAACAGTTATGTTATTATTTCATGAGCTCATGAAGGACTTCTGAGTTAAAAAAATGTATACTGATGTCATAAGAAGATATTGTGATTAATATTATTATTTGTATTTGTTGCACTGTATGTTATTGGTTAAACACTTTATAATAATCAAAGCAACATTTTATTTGAAGATTTCTTGTGTGGTTATTACTTGTTTTCTTTTTGTACTAAAATCTTATAGGACCCCACACCCTATTATTCTAGGGTGTCCCCTATAGGTGGAGGCACTGCATCATACAGGCATCCCTTATATACCTGATTTCAACCCCCCTCCTACTCCCACTCTGCGGAGGCTTAGTTCTCATACACGAAACAGGTAGACAGCATTACACTATCACTAGGCTGACCATATTGCCGCTTTAAAAAGGGACACATATGAAAAATACATATGTCAGGGATGTTTTCAGGGCTGTTTAAAGAAATGTTTTGTATAAGAACCCTGACATATGTATTTTTCATATGTGTTCCTTCTTAAAGCGGCAATATGGTCAGCCTAACTATCACCCACCTCAGGGAAGGTCAGGAAAGGGTGTTACAGGTGGAGGCACTGCTGAGATTGAGAGGCAGGGCAAAATCAGAAGAGATGCATCTTTTAAAATTAGAAGAGGTGAGAGAGTGGGCAATGCAGGAAAAGGTACCAATTGAGCAGGCAGTGGCTGTGACTTGGATACCAGTAGGAACCAGTCGAGATAAACTATGTGAGTCACTCCAGAGAGCACTTCAACTAAGAGAGTACCCTAAGATAGTAGCATTCAAAAGAGTACCAGATGACACTTGGGGTAGCATATTAATAGACACCAACCAATGTTTCTTAAAAGTACCCAACCCCTCTGAGCTACAGCTACTAGGGCTACCTTCAGTCAGACTACCCCTCATTTATGCCATAAAATCAGAACTGCATATAGTCAAGGAAAATGATGTTCAGGGTGTTAGAGGATCTCAAAATGAATCTAATATGGAGTCTAGTCTATCTGAAGTTCTGAAGATGTTGGCTACAAGCATCACAGACAGCTCACATACATACAGTTACCGGAAACTAAAGATATTTTCAAGAAACCTTCCTGTACCCTTAGGAGAGGAGGGTATTACGGCATGGTGTGATCATGCTAACATGGTGCTGCAAGAATGGAGTTGCCCAGAGACAGTGAAGTGTGTCCGCCTCTTAGAAAGTGTTAGGCCACCAGCACAAGTATTGTTGCAACACCATAGAGAGGAACACCCTGAAGCTACTGCTGTAGAGTTAATCTCTTTCTTAAAGACCTTAGATAGTCTATTTGAAGATCCAGAAGATCTCTTGTATAAGTTTCAGTTACTTAAGCAGCGAGAGACAGAGAAGATATCTGACTTTCTATTAAGATTACATGAGCAGCTTGTATTATTGTTTCGAAAAGGTGTAGTGACCCGACAAGATATGAATAAACGGAGGCAAGATCAGTTCCTTCATGGCATTATACCAGACCACCCAATAGCCATCTTTCTTAGAGCCCAATTGCACTCTCAAGCACCAAAAGAATTGGAGGCCCTTATGCCTATGATAAGGACTCAAGAAGAGGAAATGAGTTTCCACACTGTGCGTAAGTCTGGTGAAGCTTGCATAGGTAAAAGTGAAACTAAAAAAAAATTAGAAGACTCCAGAAATGCAGATTCTTTGTTGAAAGAGCTTATGGAGAATGGACTGCCTGACCAAGTAAAGGCTGAGTTGGAGAGAGCAAAACTACCTGTAAAACTCCAAAATACTACTCAACTAAAAGGGAGTTGTTTCACTTGTGGAGAGATAGGCCATTTCTCAAAGGATTGCCCCAGCAAAATACATTCATATGCTGGTAATTTTTTGGGAAACCTTACAGTCCCTCAGAAGAAGGGAATGACTGATATTTCCTTTGATTTATCTGAAGATGATGTAGCTGGGCCAAGGGCTTTTATTGGAGTAAAAGTTTGTAACATTTCTACACAGGCGCTGTTGGACACTGGATCTCAGTGCACCATAATCTATCGTAGTTTTTATGATACTTACCTTAAACATCTTAAAATCAAGCCTCCCTCTCAAATTGATTTAAGAGGTGTGGGTGGAAATAGGTGTGCTGTTGATGGAGTTGTCACTGTAGTCATTCGTATAGTCCAGTTACATACTAGTATGATATACCCCATGAAAGTGAAGGCTTTAATCTGCCCAGAAACCTGCAAAGATTCCGAAGCCCCTATAATTCTAGGGACCAACACAAAATATGTACAATCTTTGCTACGGAAATTCATGATGGAGGTTGGGGGCCAAGACATAGACAAGTCATTACACCCAACTTTACGTCAGGAGGTTGAAAAGATATCTTTGAGACAATATGCTGGTCAGTGCTACAACCGTTCTGCCGGAGTGACTTACATTTCCCCAGGAGGGATGAAAGAGTTAAAATGTTTGGTGGTGTACCCTGACGGCAGACCCAAAGAGGACTGTTTTATTCTTGAAACGCCAGATGAAGAAGCAACCAAGCAGGGTTGGATTTTGGTACCTGAAATCTTACACAGAAGAAAGGATGGGCCTCCACCACAGTGGCTAAGTGTTAAGGTCCAAAATTTGGCTCCATACCCTGTTGGTATTGATTTTAATCAGACTTTGGGATATCTTTATCCAGTAGTAGACTCATCATTGGCTATTCATAAATGTTTCTCTCTCTCAAAAACAGAAACAGAAAAAATACAATTTAACTTTGAAGGATCTACAATGCCTAAGGAGGCATGTGAGCGGTTGCAGAAGGCTATGAAGGCCCGTGCAGGAGTTTTTTCTGCCGCAGAAATGGATGTAGGACGTTCAAAACATATGCTTCATACCATTCGCCTAACAGATTCTGCCCCTTTTAGGGAATGCTCTAGGAGATTGCCTCCTCGTGATGTTGAGGATGTTTGTGCCGTTTTGGCTGAGATGGAAAAAGCTGGAATAATTGTTCCTTCTCGCAGTCCATGGGCTTCACCCATTGTAGTGGTTAGAAAGAAGAATGGGTCTATACGTTTGTGCATTGACTATCGGACTCTCAATCGAAGAACTATACCTGACCAATATGACCTACCTCGAATTGAAGAGATTTTACATTGTCTTAATGGCAGCCGCTGGTTCAGTGTTCTGGATCTGAGATCCGGCTATTTTCAGGTAGGGATGACTGAAGAAGACCAAGAGAAGACAGCTTTTATTTGTCCACTAGGATTCTATCAGTTTACACGGATGCCACAAGGGATCTGTGGAGCTCCAGCCACATTCCAAAGGCACATTCCAAAGGCTAATGGAACGTACTGTGGGAGATATGAATGGACGTGAGTGTCTTGTCTATCTAGATGACCTTATTGTAGTACTTTGGAAGAACATGAGACAAGGTTGCTGAAAGTATTGGATCGTCTTCATGAAGAAGGCCTAAAGTTAAGTCCGGAGAAATGTAGATTTGGGCAATCATCTGTGACCTATGTAGGTCATGTGGTCTCGGCAGAAGGGGTGTCTACAGACCCTGCTAAGGTGGAAGCAGTAACCGCATGGCCACAGCCTAACAACATTGGTGAACTTCGATCATTTCTTAGATTTTGTGGATACTATCGAAGATTTGTGAAAGGATACTCCCAGTTAGCTCGACCCCTAAACGACTTGTTGAAACATAGTGAAGATGATCCTAAAAAGCCACTAAATGCAAAAACTCCTTTGGGAACTCGGTGGACATCAGAGTGCTCCAAAGCGTTTGAGAATTTAAAGAAAAATTTAACTGAGGCACCTGTCTTGGCCTATGCAGATCCCGAGAAACCTTATGTGCTACATATAGATGCTAGCTATGTGGGTTTGGGGGCAGTTTTACACCAAGAGTACCCTGGAGGGTTGAGACCTGTTGTTTATCTAAGTAGGAGTTTGTCTAAGAGTGAACAGAATTATCCAGTCCACAAGCTTGAGTTCTTGGCTCTGAAATGGCAGTAGTGGATAAACTCCACGATTACCTTTATGGAGTAGAATTTGAAGTTCGAACAGATAATAATCCACTTACCTTATATAGGGGCTGATGCAATATCCCGACGACCAGGACTACCAGAACAAACAGGTGATTCTCAATGGGAAATTCCTTCACTTGGTGTGAGAGCATTCTGCCAAACCAGTGTCTTCAAAGACGAAACCTCTGTTTTTTCAGATTTGAGAGCAGTAGATTCATTGGGATGTCATCCACAAGCTCTGCCTGTATATTATTGTAAACCATCTGTAGTGGAATTAGCCAGATGGTCTCGAATACCTCCTGAAGAATGAATAAATGCACAGGAACAAGATCCTTTAATTGGACTACTTCGAAAAGCTGTTCAAACTGATAGCCCACACTTACTGAAGAGAATTCCTAGGGAATGGTCTGGTCCACTAAATAGAGAGTGGGATAAGTTTCAAATTCAAGATGGACTTCTGTTTCAAGTAGTTAAATACCACAATCATCCAGATCGAAGACGATTGGTGTTACCTGCCAAACTAAGAAAACTTGTTCTGTCATCCTTGCATGATCAGCACGGACATCTTGGGATAGAAAAAACGTTTGGCCTCTTGCAGGATAGATGTTATTGGCCAAAGATGAGAGAGTATGTAGAAGACTACATTCATAAATGTTTTAGATGTGTACAGATGAAAACTCTTCCAACTCGAGCTGCCTCTATGGGTCATCTGAAAAGTGAAGGCCCCATGGATCTTGTTTGCATGGATTTTTTGTGCATTGAGCCAGATTCTCGTGGCATTGGAAATGTTCTTATTGTAACAGATCACTATACCCGTTATGCTCAAGCCTTCCCAACAAAGGACCAGAAGGCTAGTACAGTGGCTAGAGTTCTTTGGGAAAGGTTTTTCATTCATTATGGTCTTCCTAAGAAACTGCATTCTGATCAAGGTAGAGACTTTGAGAGTCGCCTCATTAAAGAAATGATGAATGTTTTGGGAATTAAGAAGACAAGAACTTCTCCCTATCATCCAGAAGGAGATGCTTTGCCTGAGAGGTTTAACAGAACTTTGCTAAATATGTTAGGGACCCTGCCAGAGTCTGAAAAGAGAACTTGGAGTCGTCAAGTAGAAGCACTAGTTCATGCCTACAACTGCACCCGACATGATTCCACAGGTTATTCACCATACTTCCTTATGTTTGGGAGAGAAGCGAGACTAGACTATAGATCTCCAGTTAGGGGTGTCATCAGATGGAGTTTCTCATAAGAGTCACTATCAGTATGTCAGGCGATTGCAGGAGAGTTTACAAACAGCTTATAAGTTGGCTGAAGAAGCTACTGCTCGATTAAATGAGGCTAATAAGCAACGATATGACAAGAGAATAAAACATCAGGATTTGCAACCAGGAGACCGTGTCCTTTTACGGAATTTAGGGATACCAGGCAAGCACAAGTTAGCTCCTAGATGGAGGAATAGTATCTATAGAATAGTCAGACAATTGCCAGGTCTTCCAGTTTTTCAGATAGCAGATGAAAATGGTGTTGTGAAGACATGGCATCGGAATCATTTGTTGCCTATACCTCAATTCCAGCATGATGTTACATATCATGAGGACCAAGGCCCAAGCATGTCAATTAATAATGAATATAGTATCCCACATGAAGACTCATCAATTCAATCGGACCCTGAAATGAGCTCTCCATTGCAAAGACAGACCTATAATGATGAGCATGCCTCCTCTGTTGCCCAACCTCTGAACCTGATATGCCATCCTTCCCTAATAGTCCTATACCAGATAGGGAATCTCCAAACCCTATACATTATGATAGTAGAAGTCCCTATAGAGAGAAAAGACCAGCAAGAAAGAGACATCCCCCAAAGAAATTGACATATGATACACTAGTAAACCCTGGTTATAATGTTGAACCCTTGTTGCCTGCTCTAACATCTGCTGTACGATGTGTTTTGAAAGATGTATACCCTAACCATAATTTGACTCATGATGAATATGTGATTTTGTTAGTAGACTTGCTAAAGAAAATGTATTGATGTGTTGCTCTTGTACCCCTTGCTGGGGACAGCAAGTTTTTTTTTGGGGGGGGAGTATGTAAGGACCTTGCCCTTACCCAAGATGGCTGCTGTAATAGTTGTATTGAGGAAGAGAAATGCCATCTGGGAAGGGGGAGGAGTTGTTAGTTCTGAGGAGATTTCTTAGGTGTTGAAGTGTGGAGCTTTGCACAGACTTTGAAATGGGGGAAGAAAGTTGCTGTTTCTAAGCTGAAAGAAGTTATTCAGACTAATGCATGGATTCCAGAGACAGTTCAGACATTGCTACATGTGGCTGCTGAAGACAGAAGTTGGAACCTTTTATTTGTACTGTGAGTGTCAGCCATTATCTGCTGTTTTAAGATCTCCATAACTTCATGTTAACTAAATGCAAGAGAAAAGATATACTAGTCATATCTGATGTGCTGCAGAGTTGTTGTATATTAAAGAGATAACCCAGAGAATATTATAGAAGTTATTCTGCCTAAACAGTTTGCATAAATACACTAAATGGATTGCACAGATGCATTACATAAGGAAGTAACTGAGTGTGATGTGCTGCAGAGTTGTTGTATATTAAAGAGATAACCCAGAGAATATTCTAGAAGTTATTCTGCCTAAACAGTTTGCATAAATACACTAAATGGATTGCACAGCTGCATTACATAAGGAAGTAACTGAGTGTGATGTGCTGCAGAGTTGTTGTATATTAAAGAGATAACCCAGAGAATATCCTATAAGTTATTCTGCCTGAACAGTTTGCACAAATACACTGACTGGATTTATAAAGCTACATTACATAAGGGCATAACTGTGAGATTTCTGCAGCTGTTTGTAGTAAAAGAGTGACTGACTTTGCAGTATAAGGCAAGTGGATTGCTGAAATTCAGTAATAAGGTAGAGACTTATGTTATTCAGTATTTCTGAGGAGAAGTTTCCTTGAGCACTGCATCGATCACAAGCAGCGCTCTCTAGCTTCGTTCACAAGCAGCAAGGGATAATTACCTCAACTAAATTCTATTAAGTATATGAAATTGCATTGTACAGCACCACCTCAAAGTATTTTACAACAACAGTTATGTTATTATTTCATGAGCTCATGAAGGACTTCTGAGTTAAAAAAAGGTATACTGATGTCATAAGAAGATATTGTGATTAATATTATTATTTGTATTTGTTGCACTGTATGTTATTGGTAACACACTTTATAATAATCAAAGCAACATTTTATTTGAAGATTTCTTGTGTGGTTATTACTTGTTTTCTTTTTGTACTAAAATCTTATAGGACCCCACACCCTATTATTCTAGGGTGTCCCCTATAGGTGGAGGCACTGCGTCATACAGGCATCCCTTATATACCTGATTTCAACCCCCCTCCTACTCCCACTCTGCGGAGGCTTAGTTCTCATACACGAAACAGGTAGACAGCATTACACTATCACCCACCTCAGGGAAGGTCAGGAAAGGGTGTTACACTAACTATAGGCTGTAAATAATGATCAATGTAAGTGGATAGGTTACTGGTTAAGGACCTAATCACAGAAACTATAGGTCTCCCAGGAGGGTCGACCAAAGCCTTGTGAACTTTCGGGAGATGATAAAAAATGGGTGTAGAGGGATTTCTTTCTAACAAAAAATAGCACTCATCGTTTGTGAGAACACTGTCTAGTTTCGCTGTGTTCAAAATGACATTGAGTTATTTAATGAATGTGCTTGTAGGATCAAAAGCTAGTTTCTTATATGTATTGACCGCATTCAGTATCCTGAAAGCTCCCTTGAGGTAATCAAATCTATCTTGGACTACCACTCCACTGCCTTTGTCAGCTGCTCTAATGATTATGTCAGTATTATTTTTAAGAGCAGATAGTGTGTGTCTCTCATGTGATGACAAATTATCATTGAATCTGTTGATCCATTTGCCATTTTTATTCTCCCACAACTTGGACAGATCTCCACTGACCAATTTGTTGAAGATTTTAATATGTTCTCTTTGTGCTCCAACTGGGAAAAAGGAAGAGGTTTTTTTTGAAAGAGGTATGCACCATACATGGCTCCTCTACATGTTCATGAATACTGAGGTCCAACAAAGATTCATCTAAGGTTGTATGTTGAATCTGTGATGGATTCTCACAGTTAAAGGGACAGTTAACACCAGAATTTTTGTTGTTTAAAAAGATAGATAATCCCTTTATTACCCATTCCCCAGATTAGCAAAACCAACACTGTTATATTAATACACTTTTTACTTCTGTGACTAACTTGTATCTAAGCATCTTCTGACCGCCCCTAATCACATGACTTTTAGTTATTATCTATTGACTTGCATTTTAGCCAATTAGTGCAGTGTCTGCCACTAGCCACTGGCGTGATCACAATGCTATCTATATGGCCTACATGAGCTTGCTCTCCCCTGCTGTGAAAAGTAAATAAAATAGAGGCAGTCTTCAAGGGGTTAGAAATTATCATATGAACCTTCCTAGGTTTGCTTTCAACTAGAATACCAAGAGAACAAAGCAAAATTGTTGATAAAAGTAAATTGGAAAGTTGTTTAAAATTACATGCCCTATTTGAAAAATTTTAAAAAATTTTGGACTTGACTGTCCCTTTAAGAGATTCTAAGGTTTGTAAAGCGTCTCTATCATTGTAATCTAGAATATATTCCCTTTGTAGTATGGGTGTTGTGCGTGGTTACTGTTTGATAAAATATCTTTTAAGGGTCATTTTACTTATATATTTTTGTAAGTCAATGTAAGTCTCAAATTTATTGGGAGCCTTTTTAGGAGCAAAATTGAGTCCCTTAGCCAAAAGGTTAATTTCTTGGTCGCTCAATTTTTTAGTAGTGAGATCATATACAATGTCCTTGCTCCTAATTAAGGCTGCCTTCTTGGATCATATTATCTCAATGTGTCCTCCTCCCCTCGCTTATTCTTTTTCTTTTGTAAGGTGTCATGTGTGCATTTGTATGTGACTCTCTTCTTGTTCTTGTCTGTTGGAGGTTGGGTATCATTTGATCTTGCCCCCACAATCTCTCTTGAGTCTAAAAAATCCTGATGTTGAACTGATACATGGGAATTTTGAAATGATATTTGATTATTAGAACTACGAGTTTGCTTATCATTTGAATACTGGTTCTTATGATAATAATTACCATTAGCGGAAACATTTCTATGATTGTCTTTAGGCTCCTTGGCCGGATAGTATCTAACATTCTGGACATAGGAATAATTCCCATAATTCTGATGAGAAAGTGTTTTATCATAATAATGATTATTATAGTTGTTCCTCCCATTTCTATTATAATGAGTCTTATTCTGTGTCAGGTTTTATTTCCCTGTTTTGTTTGCCATGTGCTGCTTGCAGCCATTTTACTCACCTCTCTTGCTGACTATGGTGCATTGTGGGGGATGCTGCTCATTTCCTGCACTTCCTTTTATGGCCAGACTGGTGTGCATCATCTGTGTGAGACAGGCTGCAGTCTCTGAATTATGATGTCATCACTTATTATTTAAAGGGCCTCTGTTCAGTATGCTTTGCCTTTGCGTTGTCTCAGACCTGTTTGTGAGAGTTCCTGTGTATTACCTGGCTGTCTGACGTCCTTCCTGGTTCCTGATCCCTGGCTTGTTCCTGACTATGCTGTTTTCCTTGTTCCTGATTCCGGCTCGTCTGACTATTTGCTTTGGCTCCTGACTCGGCTCGTCTGACTACCAGCTCTGGTTATTTAACTTGTGGACTTTTTATTATTTTTTGTTATTAATAAAGGTGTGATTATTTTTGCACTTCTCGTCTCAGTCTGATTCCTGGCACCCTGACATTACGCAAAGGCCATGAATCCTGATGATGCTAATAATCCACCTTTACCTGCCATCATTTCCCAGATGGATGAACAGGATCACCGCTTGGATCAATTTGCACTAGCCCTGCAAACCCTGCTGACTCGCACTGCACATTTGGAACAAAGTGTCCCACAAGTTATGGCTGCTTCTGTTTCCGCTGCTGCACCTAGTCCTTCCAGGAGCATGTCTGGTTCTGCACCTCTACCTCAGCGATATGGAGGTGATCCTATTCAGTGCAGAGGGTTTTTAAACCAGTTGGGCATTTACTTTGAGATGTTACCTCAGGCGTTTCCCTCTGACAGAGCTAAGGTGGGATTTCTCATCTCGTTACTCTCTGACACAGCTCTTGCCTGGGCTAATCCCTTGTGGGAGACTAATAAACCTGTGATTTCAAATTACCCTGAATTTGTGATCTCCTTTCGCAGGGTATTTTATGTTCCGCTCGCTCCTCCTCTGCTGCTAAATGACTCATGTCCATTCAGCAAGGTACAAGATCTGTTTCTCAGTATGCTATTGAGTTCCGTACGCTTGTCGCAGAGGTTGGTTGGAACAATAAAGCCCTTGTTGCCGCCTTCTTTCATGGGCTCTCTGATGCGATTAAAGATGAAGTTGCTGCCAGAGATTTACCAGAGGATCTCGAGGCATTGGTGTCTTGTTTTGATCCTTTTTGACATCAGACTCAGAGAGAGGCCCTCTTTCAAGGAGCACTTGCGGAAGCCTCCTGTTCCATTGTCTCCTACATGTTCTTCCCACCCATGACTCCCTCTCCTCCCATGCCTCCTGGTCCCGAGTCACCAGGTACTGCTGAGCCGATGCAGTTGGGATTCACACGTCTCTCCGTGGCGGAGAGGGCCTATAGGAGGAGGGAAGGGCTCTGCCTCTATTGTGGGTTACAGGGCCACCTTTTGAAGTCTTGTCCTACACGGCCAGGAAACGGTAACACCTAAGGTCCTGTCGGGGGCAGACCTTGGGTGGTTTATCCTCGTCCCCAGAACCGCTTAAGGAGAAACCTTTGGTCACGGTTGTCCTTTCCTGGGTGAACTCCTCCATAGTCACCCAGGCTCTTGTTGACTCCGGTGCTGCAGGCTATTTCATTGACAGTGCTTTTGTATCAAAGCACTCCATTTCTGTTTTGCCTCGGTCCGTTCTGCTTGGTATTGAGGCCATTGATGGCAGGCCCCTTCAGCCCACACTCGTTACTCACGAAACTGCTCCGTCGTCCATGGCTGTTGGGGCACTCCATTTTGAAACTCTCCAGTTCCAGGTGATAAACTCTCCGCATTTTCTGGTTGTTCTGGGTTATCCCTGGCTCCAAAAGCACAATCCCAGTCTTGACTGGCGCAGGTCCAAAATTTTGTCGTGGTCCCCGCAATGTATTTCCACTTGTCTTCAGAAACCAGTTAAAGTCTTGTGCACTTCTTCGGTATCTCAATTGCCAGAGGAGTACCAAGAGTTCCTAGACGTTTTTGACAAGGTGCGTGCCGGTATGTTGCCTCCTTACCGGTCTTACGATTGTGCCATAGACCAGCAACCCGGAGCCATTCCTCCTTGGGGCCAGGTTTACCATCTGTCTGTTGCAGAGAATTGTGCTATGGAGGAGTATGTTGCCGATGCTCTGTTGCAGGGGATCATCCGCAAATCCTGCTCTCCTGCAGGGGCTGGCTTCTTCTTTGTGAAGAAAAAGGGTGGTGAGTTAAGACCATGCATCGATTATAGGGGTCTTAATCGTTTTACCATTAAGAATGCTTACCCTATTCCGCTCATTACGGAACTCTTTGACTGCCTCAAGGGAGCTACGGTCTTTACTAAACTTGATTTGAGAGGAGCGTAGAATCTTGTTAGGATCAAGGAGGGCCACGAATGGAAAACAGCATTTAACATCAGGAGCGGGCCTATGTAATGCTCCTGCTGTTTTCCAGGAATTTTTTAATGATGTCCTACAAGATATGTTGCAACAGTGTGTTGTGGTGTACTTAGACGACATCCTCATACAGTCACCCACACTTGAGGCTCATCGTTCTGATGTTACACAGGTACTTCAGAGACTACGTGAGAACGGCCTGTTTTGTAAACTCGAGAAATGTGAGTTCCATCAGACTCAAGTAACCTTCCTAGGTTATCTTATCTCTTTTGCAGGATTCTCCATGGATCCTGACAAATTATCTGCAGTTCTGCAGTGGCCTCGCCCAGTTGGTCTTCGGTCTATTCAATGTTTTTTGGGGTTCGCCAATTACTATAGAAAGTTTATTAAAAACTTTTCTTCCTTGGTCAAACCTATCACAGACATGACCCGTAAAGAGAATGATCCACTCCATTGGTCACCTACTGCCATTAAAGCCTTTGATAGTCTTAAGACTGCCTTTGCTGCCGCTCCAGTTCTGGCTCATCCTAACCCTGTCCTGCCTTTCGTTCTTGAGGTTGATGTATCTGAGACTGGAGTAGGTGCCCTCTTGTCTCAAGTCCTACGCCTGACGGTTCCTTGCATCCGTGTGGTTTCTTCTCTAAGAAATTGTCTCCAGCGGAGTGCAATTATGAAATTGGCGACAGGGAATTACTGGCCATAATTTTGGCACACAAGGAATGGAGGCATCTTCTCTAGGGTACTAGCATGCCAGTGCTCATTCTTACTGACCACAAGAATTTAACTTATCTATCTGAAGCAAAACGTTTGTCGCCCCGACAGGCCAGATGGGTGCTATTTTTGTCTCGGTTTAATTATGTGGTCTCCTACCTGCCTGGTAGTAAGAATGTTAGGGCTGATGCCCTCTCTCGACAATTTTCGCCTCTGTCCAAGGAGGAGTCTGTACCTACTCCTGTTATACCTCCTGACCATATTTTAGCTACCATACGTACTAATTTGACTTCTCCCTTGGGGGAGGAGATCCTGGCTCCACAAACCAATGCACCTCCTGAGAAACCTAGTGGTAAGTGTTTTGTTCCTGAGAATATTCGAACTAAACTTTTGCACACTTACAACTATCCTAAAGCCATAGGGCACCCAGGCAAGAACCACATGATTTAGTCTGTCACTCGACAATTCTGGTGGCCAGGTCTTCGTTCTGATGTTGCTGCGTATGTTGCCTCCTGCTCAGTTTGTGCACAGAATAAGACTCCTTGAAGGGCCTTTGTTCAGTATGCTATGCCTTTGCGTTGTCTCAGACCTGTTTGTGAGAGTTCCTGTGTATTACCTGGCTGTCTGACGTCCTTCCTGGTTCCTGATCTCTGGCTTGTTCCTGACTCTGCTGTTTTCCTTGTTCCTGATTCCGGCTCATCTGACTATTCGCTTTGTCTCCTGACTCGGCTCGTCTGACTACCAGCTCTGGTTTTGAATCCTGGCTTGTTGTTTAACTTGTGGACTTTTATTATTTTTTGTTATTAATAAAGGTGTGATTATTTTTGCACTTCTCGTTTCAGTCTGATTCCTGGCACCCAGACATTCTGTTTATAATAAACAGATGTAAATTGGTTATGGGACTTATACTCGTGTTGTATAGATTCTACATGTGTGTTATGTGGTGTTTCTTGATTTTCATTCCCTACTTTTAAGTTGTTAGTCCTTTTCTCCTTCTTATATGTGAAGACGTTATTGTTTTTGTAATCTTCTAAGTCTATGTAGTTTTTGTTGTTTGGACCATGATAGCTCATTGCTCAATTTGATATTACGTGCTTGTATATTTTCATTCAGTTTTTTCCATCTCTCTTCCCCTTTAAATTGTTGTATTTTAGGGAGTAGAGTTTCTATGGCTAATTTAACTTTATTAAGTTTGTTCTCCCTATATCTGAGAATTTTAATCAAACTCATGGAGCAGTTTTGCAAGGCCTTTTCCCAGTCTGTGGTAAATTCCACTTCTTCAAAATCAAATGCTGGGTATTTGAAAATTCTAAGGCCCTTAGGGACTTCTTCATGTAAGACATAGTTATTGAGTAATAGAAGATCCTGACATTCTTTAATATCCTTATTTAACAGTTTCTCTAGGTCCCTAAATAAATCCATAGGATTTATATCCATTGTTTCATTATTGGTGGTACTAACATTATTATTTAAGATACTTATAGAGCGCTGTCTGCTGTGTCTGGACAGGCAGTCACCAAATACCTCATCGACAGAGATGTTGTTCATATTAGATGTATAAAATCAATCAACCAATGTTGATATTCAATGTAAACCACAAAATCTTCTTGAAGGGATACCATAGAAAGTAAGTGGTATATAGTTATATGTACAATATATAATACAGAGAATATAGGTTAAAACTCCAAAGTGACCTGTATACTTATAACCAGATCAGAAAAATATATCATCCCTGTTGGTATGTAAGTTCCTGTATATGATGAAAGCACAAGAAAAAGTATTTTCCAATATATGTCCCTGAAAGCTGTGTGGACAATTCCAAGTGGTGGCCTCAGAAAATGCTGTCAATGGATGCTGCTCTAATTATACTGAGAGGACTGTGATCCTCCTCGCAAATGGAACTTGAAAGACAAAAACAGAGAAAGAGCGCAAACCACTCTAAGAGTAGAAATATTTAATACAAAATGTGAAGCGCAAGTAAAAAATATACGTACAGGAATTAAAAACAACAAAGTATATAGTGCTCTTATTAAAACTAGATTTAGTGAACATTGCTGTAATATCAAAAGCAAAATCAAGACCCATAGTGTACCTGACCATTTTAGACACTTTTATAATGCTAATTCTACGGGACTAAAAATCAAAGTCATTGACCGGATTCTGCCTAATAGTTCCAATAATGGATTAAAAACTCTAAGACACCGTAAAACATACTGGATTCACAAACTCCAGACTCTGAACACAGTCAATTGTAAAGGTCTTAATACAGACTTAGACCTTCAGGCTTTTATGTAACTATGTTGCAGCACTTTGGGTGTTCTCATTCAAATTTGATCATTAGGATTTGGGGGATTCATTGACATAGGTTTTTTTGCCTTAGTTCTATGTAACATTCCTCTATGTGTCACATACTTTGTATTGCATGTAGGCACACTGTAAGGATTATTTACACTGTGTCCTTTTTAATGTTCATTTCATAATCAGTATAGGCTTTTGGAGTCTAGCTAGAAGCTATTCCCATAAGTACATACATCTATTTTCGCTAACACGCCATGTTGTATCACAGAGGAGTAGTGTTTTCATATATCTTATCTCTCCCCTCTTTTAGTAAGGACAGTGTATTAGCGGTAGCAGCTGATAATCTTCAGAACTATCTATGAGATCCCATATTAGTCAACCATATTTGATAGCAGATATGATTTCAAATTTAGTATCCTGGATCATTTTCTCATATCACAGTACACAATTACTTACATCATTAACTATTGATAGTTTGTATTTTGTCTGCCAGATAGCCTTTTACGTGTTCTAATGTTTTCAATCATAAGTGTTTTATTTGCTTTGCAATGTTTTTATATTACTGATTTTTTTACATTGTACCCCTTTTTCAGTGTTACTTAATACATGCTTGTATGTGTATAGCTATATAAGTATTGTCCAATAGCTTGGTATATGCCTTCTTAGCACTTTATGTATTATATCACATATCGCTATGACAGCTGCTTGGGAGGATTTCATTGGCGTTTAGTAGCCAATCATTAAGCGACACGTAGTCAGCCAATCAGACGCTGCAACGTACCTGACCTTTGACAGCCCACTGAATTTAAAAGGTTCTAAGCGGTTTGTTGATACATCACCTCTTGACAAAGTCAGGGTCGGATCCCAATGAAACGCGTTGAAGAGCTATATCGTAGTCACATGATCTCCAGACACAGGCTATTACAACTTTGAGTAGCCCCGCACCTCCAAGTCTTCACGGCGTTCCGGTTGCCCTTAGACTGTAGAAAGGGCCGAGGGGCACAAGTCAACACTCATCTGGCCTGCAACAGAGTTTCTGTGGTGATATGCACTATATGCTTTGTTGTTTTTAACTCCTGTACGTATATTTTTTACTTGTGCTTTACAATTTGTATTAAATACTTTTACTCTTAGAGTGGTTTGCGCTCTCTGTTTTTGTTTTACAAGTTCCATTTGGGAGTCTATTTTGTCATTCACCCTTGTCATTCCATAGAAAGCAGCTATATTCTGATGTAATCTCACTTTCAGAATATGCTACTGTACCTGGGGGAACATATCTGGTAAATATCTACTTGATATGTCTCATAGTTTTGTTGCTATAGCACTAAATGTAATCCTATTATAGTCTATGGCAGAGCTTTCCAAACTTGTTATGTTGGTGACACACTTTTTAGACCTACATCATTTCGCGACACAGTAATTCAGTTGTACTAGCAAAAAGGAGGTTAAACTAACTTGTTTTAAGAGATACGACACATACATGAATGATATAATAATGAAATGTATTTACAAGTAGCAGTATGTATGTGCAAGAATTAAAAAAAAGTTTAACACCACCAATAGCTACTTGCTAGTTTAATGGGATGTATGAGGTTGATGGGGTGAACACAATTTCTGAATATTTGGTGGAATATTAGATAAAGACACTCGCATTTCATCATCAAGCATTTTTAAGCTTCCACTTCCTTTCCATATATCAAGAACAGGAGCAGCAATGCACTACTGGGAGCGAGTTGCAAAAAAAACCAAAAAACAAAAAAACACAGACTTCAGCTCAGCATTTAAGCTGCCGCCCTCAGAGCTCGGTGAGTCCCATTGACTACTGCCCGCGCTGCAAACACACTGCTGTCCCACTCACTGACTACACATGCAGTCACAAGCCAATTAAGGAGACTACATGGGCAGTCATGAGCCAATGTGCCGCCAATGGGAATAGTTTCAGCTCCCACTGAGCTGCGCCAATAGGTTAAGATGATCTGTGTCCCCCTAGGTATCAATCACGTGTCAACCAAGTGATATGCGTAGCAGGCAGGCGGAAAGTCAGAAACCAAGAAACAAAATTTAAAAAAATGTTGTGCTGAAGCAGGGACACACCTACACACTGCTGCCGACACACTAGTGTGTCCCGACACACAGTTTGGAAAGCACTGGTCTATGGGCATCCCATTTTGTCATTCACCCTTGTCATTCCATAGCAAGCAGCTATAATCTCACGTAATCTAACTTTCAGAATATGACACTGTACCTGGGGAACATATCTGGTAAATATCTATTTGATATGTCTCATATTTTAGTTTCTATAGCACTTTTAAATGTATCCTCATTATAGTGTATGGGCATTCTATTATGTCATTCACCCTTGTCATTCCATAAAAAGCAGCTATAATCTGACGTAATCTCACTTTCAGAATATGCAACTGTACCTGGGGAACATATCTGGTAAATATCTAGTTGATATGTCTCATAGTTTTGTTGCTTAATCACTTTTAATTTTACATCCCATTAAAGTCTATGGGCATTCCATTTTGTCATTCACCCTTGTCATTCCATAGAAAGCAGCTATAATCTCACGTAATCTAACTTTCAGAATATTCTACTGTACCTGGGGAACATATCTGGTAAATATCTATTTGACATGTCTGATATTTTTGTTGCTATAGCACTTTTAAATGTAATACCATTATAGTCTATGGGCATTCCATTTTGTCATTCACCCTTGTCATTCCTTTTAGTACATCCCTTGCTGTAGTGCATTTAGTTTTGTGCTGCACTAGAAACAAAACAATCTGCTGTCCTAAAACCTTCGCACCCACAACAATTTTTTTTAAATTTATTTTATTTTTATAATATTGAAAACTTAACAATAACAATGGCAGATAAGTAAACTGTTGGCCGAGAAATCGACTCTTGCACATTTACAAATCACATACGGCTAGATTTGGAGTTTTGTCGGTAAGGACCCCCGTAGCTAACGCTGGCTTTTTTCTGGCCGCACCATAAAAATAACTCTGGTATTGAGAGTCCACATAAAGGCTGCGTTAGGCTCCAAAAAAGGAGCGTAGAGCATTTTTAACGCAGCTTCAACTCTCAATACCAGAGTTGCTTACGCAAGCGGCCAGCCTCAAAAACGTGCTCGTGCACGATTCCCCCATAGGAAACAATGGGGCTGTTTGAGCTGAAAAAAAACCTAACACCTGCAAAAAAGCCGCGTTCAGCTCCTAACGCAGCCCCATTGTTTGCTATGGGGAAACACTTCCTACGTCTGCAACTAACACCCTAACATGTACCCCGAGTCTAAACACCCCTAACCTTACACTTATTAACCCCTAATCTGCCGCCCCCGCTATTGCTGACCCCTGCATTATATTATTAACCCCTAATCTGCCGCTCCGTAAACCGCCGCTACTTACATTATCCCTATGTACCCCTAATCTGCTGCCCCTAACACCGCCGACCCCTATATTATATTTATTAACCCCTAATCTGCTCCCCACAACGTCGCCTCCACCTGCCTACACTTATTAACCCCTAATCTGCCGAGCGGACCGCACCGCTATTATAATAAAGTTATTAACCCCTAATCCGCCTCACTAACCCTATAATAAATAGTATTAACCCCTAATCTGCCCTCCCTAACATCGCCGACACCTAACTTCAATTATTAACCCCTAATCTGCCTCACTAACCCTATAATAAATAGTATTAACCCCTAATCTGCCCTCCCTAACATCGCCGACACCTAACTTCAATTATTAACCCCTAATCTGCCGACCGGAGCTCACCGCTATTCTAATAAATGTATTAACCCCTAAAGCTAAGTCTAACCCTAACACTAACACCCCCCTAAGTTAAATATAATTTTAATCTAACTAAATTAATTAACTCTTATTAAATAAATTATTCCTATTTAAAGCTAAATACTTACCTGTAAAATAAATCCTAATATAGCTACAATATAAATTATAATTACATTGTAGCTATTTTAGGATTAATATTTATTTTACAGGCAACTTTGTAATTATTTTAACCATGTACAATAGCTATTAAATAGTTAAGAACTATTTAATAGTTACCTAGTTAAAATAATTACAACATTACCTGTAAAATAAATCCTAACCTAAGTTACAATTAAACCTAACACTATACTATCATTAAATTAATTAAATAAAATACCTTCAATTACCTACAATTAAACCTAACACTACACTATCAATAAATTAATTAAATACAATATCTACAAATAACTACAATGAAATAAACTAACTAAAGTACAAAAAATAAAAAAGAACTAAGTTACAAAAAATAAAAAAATATCTACAAACATAAGAAAAATATTACAACAATTTTAAACTAATTACACCTACTCTAAGCCCCCGAATAAAATAACAAGGACCCCCAAAATAACAAAATGCCCTACCCTATTCTAAATTACTAAAGGTCAAAGCTCTTTTACCTTACCAGCCCTGAACAGGGCTCTTTGCGGGGCATGCCCCAAGAAGTTCAGCTCTTTTGCCTGTAAAAAAAAACATACAATACCCCCCCCCAACATTACAACCCACCACCCACATACCCCTAATCTAACCCAAACCCCCCTTAAATAAACCTAACACTAAGCCCCTGAAGATCTTCCTACCTTGTCTTCACCTCACCAGGTATCACCGATCCGTCCTGAAGAGCTCCTCCGATGTCCTGATCCAAGCCCAAGCGGGGGGCTGAAGATGTCCATGATCCGGTAGAAGTCTTCATCCAAGCGGGGCAGAAGAGGTCTTCCATCCGATTGAAGTCTTCATCCAAGCGGGGCAGAAGAGGTCTTCCATCTGATTGAAGTCTTCATCCAGGCGGCATCTTCTATCGACATCCATCTGGAGCGGAGCGGCAGCATCCTGAAGACCTCCGACGCGGAACATCCATCCTGGCCGACGACTGAACGACGAATGACGGTTCCTTTAAATGATGTCATCCAAGATGGCGTCCCTCGAATTCCGATTGGCTGATAGGATTCTATCAGCCAATCGGAATTAAAGTAGGAATATTCTGATTGGCTGATGGAATCAGCCAATCAGAATCAAGTTCAATCCGATTGGCTGATCCAATCAGCCAATCAGATTGAGCTCGCATTCTATTGGCTGATCGGAACAGCCAATAGAATGCGAGCTCAATCTGATTGGCTGATTGGATCAGCCAATCGGATTGAACTTGATTCTGATTGGCTGATTCCATCAGCCAATCAGAATATTCCTACCTTAATTCCGATTGGCTGATAGAATCCTATCAGCCAATCGGAATTCGAGGGACGCCATCTTGGATGACGTCATTTAAAGGAACCGTCATTCGTCGTTCAGTCGTCGGCCAGGATGGATGTTCCGCGTCGGAGGTCTTCAGGATGCTGCCGCTCCGCTCCAGATGGATGTCGATAGAAGATGCCGCCTGGATGAAGACTTCAATCGGATGGAAGACCTCTTCTGCCCAACTTGGATGAAGACTTCAATCGGATGGAAGACCTCTTCTGCCCCGCTTGGATGAAGACTTCTACCGGATCATGGACATCTTCAGCCCCCCGCTTGGGCTTGGATCAGGACATCGGAGGAGCTCTTCAGGACGGATCAGTGAACCTGGTATGGTGAAGATAAGGTAGGAAGATCTTCAGGGGCTTAGTGTTAGGTTTATTTAAGGGGGGTTTGGGTTAGATTAGGGGTATGTGGGTGGTGGGTTGTAATGTTGGGGGGGGGGTATTGTATGTTTTTTTTACAGGCAAAAGAGCTGAACTTCTTGGGGCATGCCCCGCAAAGGGCCCTGTTCAGGGCTGGTAAGGTAAAAGAGCTTTGAACTTTAGTAATTTAGAATAGGGTAGGGCATTTTTATTTTGGGGGGCTTTGTTATTTTATTAGGGGACTTAGAGTAGGTGTAATTAGTTTAAAATTGTTGTAATATTTTTCTTATGTTTGTAAATATTTTTTTATTTTTTGTAACTTAGTTCTTTTTTATTTTTTGTACTTTAGTTAGTTTATTTCATTGTAGTTATTTGTAGATATTGTATTTAATTTATGTATTGATAGTGTAGTGTTAGGTTTAATTGTAGGTAATTGTAGGTATTTTATTTAATTAATTTAATGATAGTATAGTGTTAGGTTTAATTGTAAGTTAGGTTAGGATTTATTTTACAGGTAATTTTGTAATTATTTTAACTAGGTAACTATTAAATAGTTCTTAACTATTTAATAGCTATTGTACCTGGTTAAAATAATTACAAAGTTGCCTGTAAAATAAATATTAATCCTAAAATAGCTACAATGTAATTATAATTTATATTGTAGCTATATTAGGATTTATTTTACAGGTAAGTATTTAGCTTTAAATAGGAATAATTTATTTAATAAGAGTTAATTAATTTCGTTAGATTAAAATTATATTTAACTTAGGGGGGTGTTAGTGTTAGGGTTAGACTTAGCTTTAGGGGTTAATACATTTATTAGAATAGCGGTGAGCTCCGGTCGGCAGATTAGGGGTTAATAATTGAAGTTAGGTGTCGGCGATGTTAGGGAGGGCAGATTAGGGGTTAATACTATTTATTATAGGGTTAGTGAGGCGGATTAGGTGTTAATAACTTTATTATAGTAGCGGTGCGGTCCGCTCGGCAGATTAGGGGTTAATAAGTGTAGGCAGGTGGAGGCGACGTTGAGGGGGGCAGATTAGGGGTTAATAAATATAATATAGGGGTCGGCGGTGTTAGGGGCAGCAGATTAGGGGTACATAGCTATAATGTAGGTGGCAGCGCTTTGCGGTCGGCAGATTAGGGGTTAATATGTGTAGGTCAGTGATGTGCAGTGAGGTCAGAGGCTGGTGAGGCACTAGATATGATACGCCGGAGAAACACATGTACAGAGGGCCGCAAGTACCCCCAACAGGGCAGGTTTAAATGATAGCTGAACCAGTGCACAGGTGACATAATCAGGTGATGGGTGAGAGCAAGTTAGTAACCACTGAGTTACTGATCAGCTGATTACTTCACCTGTGCACTGATTTGGCTATAATGAAAACCTGGCATGTTGGGGGTACTTGAGGACCATTGTTGAGAAACACTGCACTAAAGCACCAGCTCATCGGAAATTTATTGATTACCTGGAGAATAAAGCACACATACTCTGCTCACTGACACCCACACACACTCTGCTCACATACACACTCACACAATTCTGTGGCACAGTGCCAGTTACTAAGCAATTAGAATGATACACAATCTCTTCTCTACTCACTACTGTATTGTAAAAATAGAAATAATTTACCATACAAATTTTACACAAAGGACAAGTTATCAATACTGCCAACACAGCTGCTGCAATATGGTATTCATATGCACGTGCACATCCCACTTAGGTATGCTCTTCAACAAAGGACACCAAAGGATACCAAAAGAATGAAGTACATAATAATAAAAGTAAAATAGAAAGTTTTTTGTTTTTTGTGTGGAATCTGAATGATGGAAATGTAATTATGACTTTCATGTTCCTTTCAAAAACTAATTTGATTTGCTGACATGGGGCCAGTAACAGTTGATGCTAATTCTCAAAATATAAATAACTAGAAAAGTCTATTAAAATAGCATGCTCTACCTCAATCATGAAAGTTTAATTTTAAATGTCTCCCTTTGACTATGTGTTTAACCAGTTACTTTACAGTGGCATTATTTCTAAAAACATTTAACTGCAATAATTACATATATTTTTTAAATTACTCATTATCTCCTTTTATTAATATAAACTTGTATAAAAGCAGCACATATTAAAAACACAATGCAACAGCTTTCAATTGATTTGTGAATTACAAGTTAACAGCAGTCTTTAAATAAATGGAGACACAGAGAAAAATAAAAATAGATACTGCGCCCTCTGACTGAACAGACATAACATATATGGAGTTTGTACCTAATTAAATCAAATAACCATGAAAAAGGGAGGCTTAGCAATATTCAATATCAAAAACTTTCATTTAAATAATGTGGACACTGCACACTTAACTTCAAACTCTGGGTTTTAAATTATGGATTTAAATTTGAATTGACCCTTTGACTTCCTGTCAGTATTGGATAATGCTCACTTACTGTCCCCCTGTTAATGAGCTGTATCTGAACACAATTCAACAAAAACACTAAACCACATTCATTAAATTATCATTTTCACTAACAGAATCCATTTCAGTAAAATCTACGGCTGCAGCACTTACTACAATAAAATGTGGCTGAAACACTGCTCTCTCTGCCTCTCTCCCTTTCCTGCTCTTTAAGGATTCAGGAAGTGACAGTGGAACATTCCACTGCACTTAGAGGGGAAGAACAGAACTCTCTTTTTCACTTTAGCAAAGCTGTCAGCTTCACAGGACAGCAAGAAAATAAATTAAAGTTGTTTTTTTCCGTTTTTGTTTTGTTTTATGTGATTTAACATCCAGCCCCAACCCTAAATTCCACTTACTAATGCCTCTCACTGGATTGGGTCAGCCCAAATGGGACTGCCTCAAATAAGCAGATAATGGGCCATGCAATGATCTTAACCACTTTCATCCAGTAGATGGCGCAGCATGTTGTGTAATGGTGGGCAGACCTGCTTGTGCCTCTCCATTGCACAACATATAGCTGTGAGAAAAAAATGCTGGGGAAAAAAAATAGCAATTTGTTTTATTTTTTTAAAGCCAATAAAAAAATATTTATTTTTGCCCATATGAGAGGTGAAGCACTGCCTCACCTGCCTCTAGTGACTGCACATCACTGGTGTAGGTAGTTGGCGGCGACATTGTGGGGGGCAGGTTAGGGGTTAATAAATATAATATAGGGGTCGGCGGTGTTAGGGGCAGCAGATTAGGGGTACATAAGTATAACGTAGGTGGCGGTCGGCAGATTAGGGGTTAAAAAAATGTAATCGAGTGGCGGCGATGTGGGGGGACCTCGGTTTAGGGGTACATAGGTAGTTTATGGGTGTTAGTGTACTTTAGAGTACAGTAGTTAAGAGCTTTATGAACCGGCGTTAGCCCAGAAAGCTCTTAACTACTGACTTTTTTCTGCGGCTGGAGTTTTGTCGTTAGATTTCTAACGCTCACTTCAGACACGACTCTAAATACCGGAGTTAGGAAGATCCCATTGAAAAGATAGGATACGCAAATGACGTAAGGGGATCTGCGGTATGGAAAAGTCGCGGCTGAAAAGTGAGCGTTAGACCCTTTTTTGAGTGACTCCAAATACCGGAGTTAGCCTAAAACCAGCATTAGGAGCCTCTAACGCTGGATTTCACGGCTAACGCCAAACTCCAAATCTAGGCCATAGACTGGTATTTCGGTTTGAGAAGGTTAAGGTTTCTAAGAGACATGGATGGCATATTCATCTTCCCATCTGGTCTTAGGATGAGAACATCTATTGTTTATATCAACACTGTTTTTAAATGAATGTCCAAAATGTGAGCAAACAATATTAATTTAGTCAATTTCCAATGTATATAGGCATATAAGAGTGCTTCATTTCAGTTCACTAGAAGAAAAAGAAAAGTAGCGGAAAAATTTAAAGACTAGAAAAAGAAGAAAGTGGGGTGACCATAGTATTGCATTTGATAGTTTGTGTTGCCTAAATTTGAGGTATTTTGTATAAAGCACTTTTGAGTCACGCAGGATTGGATAGTTCACTGGCTAGGGCTAGCAGTTTGCCTCACTTTATCTATGTGTATGAATGATTCCCATAAAAATAGTATATCATGGTAAATGTTAAGCTGGCCTAATTTGAAATAGTAATATCTTTCTAAGATCAAGTTTTTATCAACAAGATCTTTCCAATCTGACACACTAGGGGTTCCTGTTGTTTTCCATTTCCTGGGAAGGAGTTGATTAGTTGCATTCAGCATTATTTGAAACAAGTGCTTCCTTATCTTACATGTAATGTTAGTGGGGTGGTTTAACATAATTACTTCTGGGCTTGGTAGTATTTGTGTTCCTAGAATTTTGTTAATGTTCTGGAAGATGTCTGTCCAGTATGGCTTAATAAGACTACATTCCCACCAAATATGAGATAAATGACCCTCTTGGGGACAACCTCTCCAACAAGACCCCGAAGTTTTCTTAAAAATATGTTTGATCCGAGCTGGTGTTAAGTACCACCGCATCATAATTTTAATATTGGTTTCCTTTGCCTGAGCTGAGTGCACTGAGCGAGATAGGTTAATGAATCTGCTTGTCCACGTTTTGGTGGGTGTATCTGTTTTGAGTTCATTATCCCACTTTATTGTGTATGAAGGGGGGTTTGGAAATGTATTTGATAAGGCAAGTTTATATAATTTGGAGATTGTTCCCTTTGGTTTTTGTATAGAGATGCAGAGCTGTTCAAAAGTCGTGAGTGGGCGGATTAGGTCTCTCTTACTTTTGTGCATAGTTATGTAGTGTCTCACTTGATGAATGTGAAACCAGGAGGAAAGGAGAGGAGAACCCAATATATCAAGTTGAGGTTTAGCTTTAACGTTTCTATTATCATCTAGTACTGTGTAGATGGGTATGGAGTGTAAATGGTCTGTGCTTGTGGTGTGCTCTAGGTATATGCCTGGGCTAAATTCTATGTTATCTAATAAGGGGGTGAGAGGGGAATATCTAGAGGATAATTTATTTGCTTTTTTACTGATGAGTTTCCAGTCTGACCAAGTCTCGTTTGTGATAGAGGAGGATGAGATGGAGTGCTTGTTAAAAAATGTGGGATTCCAGCATACGGTGTTTAGGTGTCGTGAAGCAACCAACTCATTTTCTATTTGTACCCAGCTTTTGTATGTGGACTTGTCATTATTAACCCATTCTGAGATTCTCTGTAGGGATATGGCTATTTTATAGGAGTGTAAGTGTGGGACTCCCAAGCCTCCCTCTGAGGGGGGCTTGAACAGTGTGTTTTTGTGGATTCGTGGGGGTCTACGTCTCCAAATGTAATCATTTATAATCTTTTGCAATGTAGCTAGATCTTTCTGGATGCCTGGAATTGGAACTGTTTGGAGGATGTACAGGACTTTCGGGAGAAGGGTCATCTTTGCGGCCTGGATTATACCCAGCCAGGAAATATTTTTTAGGAGCCAGGAGGCAGTTAGAGTCTGCATTTCAGTGATTAAAGTGCCATAATTATATTTACGTAAATCGGATTTGTTCGGGGTTAATTGGATGCCTAAGTATTTTAAGTATTTAGTTTGTTGTTTAAGGGGACATAATGATGCTAGAGAACTAAGAGTACTACTTGAAAGGTTCACGGGCATGTATTCCAATTTAGACATGTTTACCGAGAAGTTTGAAATGGTGCCAAAGCGTGTCAGCTCAATAATGGTTTGTTGTAAGGAGTGGGCAGGGTCCGTCAGTGTCAGGAGGCTGTCGTCTGCGAATATGGCCAACTTGTACGTTTGGTTTGCAATGGTGATCCCTCTGATTTGGTCATTTAACCTAATTTTGATGGCTAGTGGTTCCAGGGAAATAAAAAGTGGACACCCCTGACGGGAGCCATTTATGATTTCAAATTGATCTGAGAGAGTGCCATTTATTCTTATTTGTGCTGTGGGGTTTAAATAGAGGGCAAGGATTTTCTGAATGAAGGAGTCGGGGATATGAAAATGTTGAGTAGGTATATCCAGTCAAGTCGGTCAAAAGCCTTTTCGGCGTCAGTGGATAGAAATATAGTCGGGGCCTTAGTCTGGGCTGTAAAGTCTTGTAGATTCAGAATTTTAACAGTATTATCACTCGCTTCTCTATGGGGAACAAATCCGGCTTGGTCTTGATGTATTATAGAGGGAAGGATTTGATTAAGGCGGGTAGCTAAGATTTTTGCATATATCTTCAGGTCTACATTTAACAATGAAATCGGCCTGAAGTTCGCAGGGGTCGTTGGATTTTTTCCAGGTTTAGCTAGAACCGTAATATTAGCTTGTAACATTGAATCTGGGAATGAGAGTTGATCTGGGATGGAATTAAATAAAGTGGTGAGGTGTGGGGCTAAAAGTGTGGCGAATGTTTTATAGTAGAGGCCTGAAAAGCCATCAGGTCCTGGGGCTTTATTTGGTTTTAGATATTTTATCGCCTCTTGAATTTCAGAAGGTTTGATCTGGCCTTCGAGGAGTTTGCACTGGTCTGGAGTTAGTTTTGGAATTGGTATTTTCTCTAGGTATTGGTTACAAAGACGTGCGTGACTTTGGTGGTCCCTGTTTGGAAAGAGGTTATAGAGTTTGTGGTAAAACTTTTTAAATTCTTTGGCTATAGATTTAGTGTCTTCTATATGTTTGTTACTGGAGGCTGTGATAGAGTGAATGTATGTTTTCTGTTGCTGCCTCTTTAAAGCTTTGGCTAGCAATCTACCTGACTTGTTTCCTTCTCTGTAGAAAGTTTGTTGGGTATGTAGGAGCTGTCTTTGAATTGTATTATGTAGTAATGAGTTCATTTTCTTTCTTTTAAGTGTGAGTTGTTCTAGTATCACATTGTTTGTTGGGTTAGTTTTGTGTTCAAAATCTAAATTAGCAATTTCCCCAGCTAGGCATTCTAATTCCTCTCTATTTTTTTTTTTTATGTGGGCAGCCACTTTGATGAACTCGCCCCTTATAGTTCTTTTGTGAGCTTCCCAAAGGGTAGCCACATCTACATCTGGGGTGTTGTTGATAGAGAAGTATATTTTTATATGTTCCGAGAAAAGTTCTATTTGGGCTGGGTCTAGTAGCAAGGAGTCGTCCAATCTCCAGTGGAAGTCTCGAAAAGGAGCTGAAGGCCATTTAATGACGCATGCGACCAGAGAATGGTCTGCCCACGATGTATGACTGATGTATGAGTTTGTGGTATGGGAGAGGACTAAGTGATCTACTAAAATGTAGTCTAGCCTGGAATAGCTACAATTAGGGTGTGAAAAGAAAGTATAGTCAGATTTTTGGGGGTTATAGTATCGCCAGGTATCATGGAGACCCAATGTCCTAAAGTTTTGCCAGATTCCAGTGAGGTTTGGGATTTTTGCTCTAACGCCTGGGTTTGAGCAGTCTATTGAGGGGTCTAAGGGTAGGTTTAAATCACCAGCAACTATCAGGGAACTCTTGACATCCTTGAGAATGAGATCTGCTATTGTGATGATAAACTTATCTTGGTGTGAGTTGGGAGCGTATAAATTTATCAAAGTGACCGGTTTGCCATATAGGAGGCCTTTTAGACAGATGTACCTACCTTCCTTATCTACATGAATTTGCGTTTTAGTGAATGGTATGGATTTATTAATTAGGATACTGACTCCGTTAACTTTTTTGTTTGGGTTGGTACTGTGGAAGTGCTGAGGATAGCACCCACAACAATTTTATCTCAGATTTGCCATTGCATGTTTATTCCCAACCAGAGATGAGGGATGTATGAAGGGGTTGTGCACCTCTTTAGATAACCAGGCAATTAAATTAATAAATACATCATTTGAATAACATAGAGATGGAAGTGTGTCATGCCATAGAACTACACCCTAATGATTTTCAACTCCCCCAAATTTTTGCTGCTCTATGCACAGGCCAATTTGGTCTTACAATTTAGGAGAGAACAAAATGTCTACACAGGAGTAGATGCAAATCAAAATGTCTAAACACCATCTGTAGGCATAACAGCACACCTCCGAGAATGAACCTCTGACGCGTTTCCTGCTCCTGGGGCATTTCATTAAGTATCTGGCTGTTTCTTAAGGCATCTGGCTTTTTATATGGTGTGTGACCAGCATTGTTGGTGATTCGTGGTTGCGTATTGAAGCACATCCTGCATCATACACTTGATATCCGGCGAGTCTATTTACCTTTTTTCAAATGTTCACTGCCCCTACCATATTGACTTTTGTTTATGCTGCACCAGTGAGTACTGAGACTCAGCTGCACAGAGTGGCAGCTCCACATTTACTATCTATTACAGAATATTTATACCTTGGTCTAGAGAGAATTACTTGTTGATATATTTATCCAATTTGGTCTTAGCCATTGTATTCTCCCACTTATTTTTTTTTAATACATTTATATTTTTGTGGCAGATGTCTATCCAATGTCAGTTCTCAACCAGGGGCGGCTATAATCCCATAATGTAAACACAACAGTTTTAGTTTTTACAGATAATTATTAGAAATTGAGCAAAAACTGTTCTCTGAGTTTATCATCCTGGGTGACCACATACTGTATATAGCTAAAGAGAAGCAGCAAGTCCTGTGTACACTTCTTGCTTTAGTCATTCTGCTCATGATAAAGCATACTACACTAGCTGTGCTGCTCATGATAAAGTATACTACACTAGCTGTGCTGCTCATGATAAAGCATACTACACTAGCTGTGCTGCTCATGATAAAGCATACTACACTAGCTGTGCTGCTCATGATAAAGCATACTACACTAGCTGTGCTGCTCATGATAAGGCATACTACACTAGCTGTGCTGCTCATGATAAAGCATACTACACTAGCTGTGCTGCTCATGATAAAGCATACTACACTAGCTGTGCTGCTCATGATAAAGCATACTACACTAGCTGTACTGCTGATGGTTCTATCACTGCTGCATGTGAGGCAAGCAAGCTGAGTACTCACAGATACAGTTAGAGGCAGACACCATGTAAACCTAATCTACATGCATTCCTACTCCAATCCCTGGCAAGTATGGATTTAAACTGAACCACACTTTAGGTTTCTCTCCGGCCTCCTCCTTAATCCCCACTGACCTATTCTGACACATTTGTCTCCCATAGACGGGGAGCTTCCTTAGTGCCATTTTACAGTAATCCCAGAGAGTGCCCGCTGCATGGCACATTCTCAGTATCATTTTACAGTTATCCCTGAGTGTGCCAGCTACAGTGTGCAGTCTCAAAAGAAATTTACAGGAATCCCTGCAGTGTGCAGTCTCAATAGCATTTTACATTAATCCCTGAGTGTGCCAGCTACAGTGTGCAGTCTCAATAGCATTTTACAGTAATCCCTGAGTGTGCCAGCTACAGTGTGCAGTCTCAATAGCATTTTACAGTAATCCCTGAGTGTGCCAGCTACAGTGTGCAGTCTCATTAGCATTTTACAGTAATCCCTGAGTTTGCCAGCTACAGTGTGCAGTCTCAATAGCATTTTACAGTAATCCCTGAGTTTGCAGCTACAGTGTGCAGTCTCAATAGCATTTTACAGAAATCCCTGAGTGTACTAGCTACAGTGTGCAGTCTCAATAGCAGTTTACAGTAATCCCTGAGTGTGCCAGCTACAGTGTGCAGTTTTAATAGCATTTTACAGTAATCCCTGAGTGTGCCAGCTACAGTGTGCAGTCTCAATACCATTTTACAGAAATCCCTGAGTGTGCCAGCTACAGTGTACAGTCTCAATAGCAGTTTACAGTAATCCCTGAGTGTGCCAGCTACAGTGTGCAGTCTCAATAGCATTTTACAGTAATCCCTGAGTCTGCCAGCTACAGTGTGCAGTCTCAATAGCATTTTACAGTAATCCCTGAGTGTGCCATCTACAGTGTGCAGTCTCAATACCATTTTACAGAAATCCCTGAGTGTGCCAGCTACAGTGTGCAGTCTCAATAGCATTTTACATTAATCCCTGAGTGTGCCAGCTACAGTGTGCAGTCTCAGTAGCATTTTACAGTAATCCCTGAGTGTACCAGCTACAGTGTGCAGTCTCAATAGCATTTTACAGTAATCAATGAGTGTACCAGCTACTGTGTGCAGTCTCAATAGCATTTTACAGTAATCCCTGAGTGTACCAGCTACAGTGTGCAGTCTCAATAGCAGTTTACAGTAATCCATGAGTGTGCCAGCTACATTCTGCAGTCTCAATAGCATTTTACAGTAATCCATGAGTGTACCAGATACAATGTGCAGTCTCAATCGCATTTTACAGTATTTCCTGAGTGTGCCAGCTACAGTGTGCAGTCTTAATAGCATTTTACAGTAATCCATGAGTGTGCAAGCTACAGTGTGCAGTCTCAATGGCATTTTACAGTAATCAATGAGTGTACCAGCTACTGTGTGCAGTCTCAATAGCATTTTACAGTAATCCCTGAGTGTACCAGCTACAGTGTGCAGTCTCAATAGCAGTTTACAGTAATCCATGAGTGTGCCAGCTACATTCTGCAGTCTCAATAGCATTTTACAGTAATCCATGAGTGTACCAGATACAATGTGCAGTCTCAATCGCATTTTACAGTATTTCCTGAGTGTGCCAGCTACAGTGTGCAGTCTTAATAGCATTTTACAGTAATCCATGAGTGTGCAAGCTACAGTGTGCAGTCTCAATAGCAGTTGTCAGTAATCCATGAGTGTACCAGCTACAGTGTGCAGTCTCAATAGCATTTTACAGTAATCCCTGAGTGTACCAGCTACAGTGTGCAGTCTTAATAGCATTTTAAAGTAATCCATGAGTGTGCAACCTACAGTGTGCAGTCTTAGTAGCATTTTACAGTAATCCATGAGTGTGCCAGCTACAGTGTGCAGTCTCAATAGCATTTTACAGTAATCCATGAGTGTGCCAGCTACAGTGTGCAGTCTCAATAGCATTTTACAGTAATCCATGAGTGTACCAGATACAATGTGCAGTCTCAATTGCATTTTACAGTATTTCCTGAGTGTGCCAGCTACAGTGTGCAGTCTCAATAGCATTTTACAGTATTTCCTGAGTGTGCCAGCTACAGTGTGCAGCCTCAATAGCATTTTACAGTAATCCCTGAGTGTGCCAGCTACAGTGTGCAGTCTCAATAGCATTTTACAGTAATCCCTGAGTGTGCCAGCTACAGTGTGCAGTCTCAATAGCATTTTACAGCAATCCCTGAGTGTACCAGCTACAGTGTGCAGTCTCAATAACATTTTAAAGTAATCCTTGAGTGTGCCAGATACAGTGTGCAGTCTCTATAACATTTTACAGTAATCCCTGAGTGTGTCAGGTATAGTGTGCAGTCTCAATGGCATTTTACAGTAATCCCTTAGTGTACAAGTTACAGTGCGCAGTCTCAATGGCATTTTACAGTAATCCCTGAGTTTGCCAGCTACAGTGTGCAGTCTCAATAGCGTTTTACAGTAACACCCGAGTGTGCCAGCTACAGTGTGCAGTCTCAGTAGCATTTTACATTAATCCCTGAATGTGCCAGCTACAGTGTGCAGTCTCAATAGCATGTTACAGTAATCCCTGAGTGTGCCAGCTACAGTGTGCAGTCTCAATAGCATTTTACAGTAATACCTGAGTGTGCCAGCTACAGTGTGCAGTCTCAATAGCATTTTACAGTAATCCCTGAATGTGCTAGCTACAGTGTGCAGTCTCAATACCATTTTACAGTAATCCCTGAGTGTGCCAGCTACAGTATGCAGTCTCAATAGCATTTTACTGTAATCCCTGAGTGTGCTAGCTACAGTGTGCAGTCTCAATAGCATTTTACAGTAATCCCTGAGTGTGCCAGCGACAGTGTGCAGTCTCAATAGCATTTTACAGTAATCCCTGAGTTTGCCAGCTACAGTGTGCAGTCTCAATAGTATTTTACAGTAATCCCTGAGTGTGCCAGCTACAGTGTGCAGTCTCAATAGTATTTTACAGTAATCCCTGAGTTTGCCAGCTACAGTGTGCAGTCTCAATAGCATTTTACAGTAATCCCTGAGTTTGCCAGCTACAGTGTGCAGTCTCAATAGTATTTTACAGTAATCCCTGAGTGTGCCAGCTACAGTGTGCAGTCTCAATAGTATTTTACAGTAATCCTTATGTGTGCCAGCAACTGTTTGACGTCGCAATAGCATTTTACAGTAATCCCTGAGTGTGCCAGATACAATGTGCAGTCTCAATAGCATTTTACAGTATTTCCTGAGTGTGCCAGCTACAGTGTACAGTCTCAATAGCATTTTACACTAATCCCTGAATGTGCCAGCTACAGTGTGCAGTCTCAATAGCATTTTACAGCAATCCCTGAGTGTACCAGCTACAGTGTGCAGTCTCAATAGCATTTTACAGTAATCCCTGAGTGTGCCAGCTACAGTGTGCAGTCTCAATAGCATTTTACAGCAATCCCTGAGTGTGCCAGCTACAGTGTGCAGTCTCAATAGCATTTTACAGCAATCCCTGAGTGTACCAGCTACAGTGTGCAGTCTCAATAGCATTTTACAGTAATCCCTGAGTGTGCCAGCTACAGTGTGCAGTCTCAATAGCATTTTACAGTAATCCCTGAGTGTGCCAGAAACTGTGTGCCATCGCAATACCATTTTACAGTAATCCCTGAGTGTGCCAGCTACAGTATGCAGTCTCAATAGCATTTTACAGTAATCCCTGAGTGTGCCAGATACAATGTGCAGTCTCAATAGCATTTTACAGTATTTCCTGAGTGTACCAGCTACAGTGTGCAGTCTCAATAGCATGTTACAGTAATCCCTGAGTGTGCCAGCTACAGTGTGCAGTCTCAATAGCATTTTACACTAATCCCTGAATGTGCCAGCTACAGTGTGCAGTCCAATAGCATTTTACAGTAATCCCTGGGTGTACCAGCTACAGTGTGCAGTCTCAATAGCATTTTACAGAAATCCCTGAGTGTACTAGCTACAGTCAGTGGAGGCTCCTCCATTTGAGCACTCCCGCACGTGAACACCCAAAAGAAAAAGGGAAAAAAAGAAAGAAAATATTTTTTTGGATGAATAAATATAATTTCTCCTATTGGAAATATTATATTTATTCAGCCAAAAATTTTCTAGTCTAAACTGTCAAGTGTTCAATTTTTATTAAAAAAACCCAACCTCTTTTATATACCTCTATTTCACTTCTCTACCGCACGTGCGGTAGAGCAGTATAGCCTGCCATATAAATTTGCATAATTTTCCTATGTGACTACAGCGCAGCCCATAACTGAGCCTATACCTCTCTTAATCGCACAATATTTAGTGTGCGACTAGTGTTTTTTTTATGGGCGGCCAGCAGATGGAGCACTTTTTTTTTGCTGGCTGTTAACAGGCAAATACAGTCTACAATGATATCTGTGTCATACAAGTAATGAGGTGATAGCGTATGCAGAGGGCAAACTACTAGTTTATCAAGTAAGCTTTATAATTAATTGTCTTAATGATTAAGTGTATGAGGTGGATTAGGGAACTGAATATGACTTTTTATTTTTTAATAGCAAAAAAATAATAAGATTTTAGACTGTCTAAAAGTCTCGTTGATTGGGGTTGGGGCCGGGCCGGGCCAGGTCAGGATGCAGCACTGAGCGCGCTCAAGTGAAATTGAGTAGCAAGCGAGTGGAGTCTGGCCCAATGTTCCCTCTAATGTGTGTGGCCGCGCACTTCTTAATTATTCCCAAGCGCCATTGATGTTGTTTAGCCTGGATCCACTCATGTCACGTGGAGTCTGCTGTGGAAACTGAGGTGAAACTGGAACATCCAAATTGTAAGTTTGGGGCATGTTTGGGGTCTGCCTGGCACAGTATTGCATTACAGATATTACTGAATCTGATTACTTATCAGCGGGCTTAATATTTTATAAGTTCTGCTCTGGCGAATAGAGAACTTATAAAAAATATTGAGTCCGCTGATAAGTAATCAGATTCAGTACTGTCTGTAATGCAATTACAGTACTGAATCTGCACAATTTATATTTTCCTCTACTTTTTGCCCTGCTGTGGGCTAGCAGTACACCGGACCATGGGCTAGCAGTACACCGGACCAGCAAGCGAGTGTAACAGACTGAGTTAACAAGGTGCTGAAACGTATTTGTCTTGGGCTGCAGCCTCATTTTATTATTAGTTTAATAATAAAATGAGACTGCAGCCCAAGACATATACGTTTCAACACCTTGTTAACTCTGTAACTTCCAGACACCAACGTAATGGCTGCGCTCCACTAAATAAAGCAGAGGGGGCACTGGGCGAGTATATGCATTGCTGAGTCTGACTGACTTCTACGCCGCACGCTGGGAGACTAAAAAAATGTATGTGCAAAATCCACAATTTCTGAAAAATAAGGCAAACAATATAAGTGTCTGTTTATTAGTATGCAATCTTGTTTTCATGAACTGCAGCAATTTTGTTGACTGCTTAATAAAAGATGTGCTTGTAAAACTGTGTTAGTGTTAGGGTCATGTTTTTACAGCCACAAAAAAAAGATATGCAAGGGTTAAACTGCACTTGTGTCTCATACATTTTATGGCCATATACACTCATTACCTGCACACCTTCTACATATCTTTATGTATACTGTGCTGTTGTGTGTGTGCTTCTAGTGCTGTCAGCAACGCTTTGTCTCAGCAGCAGCCATTAAACTTAGTAAAGATTCAACAGAAAAGCTAAGACCGTTTTTTGTGACACGTTGCTTTTCTCTGTGCAGTTTAACCCTTGCATATATTTCTTGTGGCTGTAAAAACATAAACCTATCACTGAGTTTTACAGACATGTTGTGTGCAGCACTCTGACAGCAGACAGCAGTGTGGAGTGTGTGTGTGGGTGAGGGAGAGTGTGTCTGTCTCTGTGTGTGTGTGGGTGAGGGACAGTGTGTCTGTCTCTGTGTGTGTGTGTGAGGGAGAGTGTGTCTGTCTCTGTGTGTGTGTGTGTGTGTGTGGGTGAGGGAGAGTGTGTCTGTCTCTGTGTGAGGGAGAGTGTGTCTGTCTCTGTGTGTGTGTGTGTGTGGGTGAGGGAGAGTGTGTCTGTCTCTCTGTGTGTGTGTGGGTGAAGGAGAGTGTGTCTGTGTGTGTGTGGGTGAGGGAGAGTG